>NC_068360.1:0-301398 GCF_020536995.1 Dreissena polymorpha | reverse complement strand
GTGACCTTGACCTTAGCCCCTGGTATTCTAGGTGTTGAATGGGAAGCACCACCCGATGATTGACCAACTATGGCAAGTTTCATGGCTCTGGCTCTGTGTTTAAAGAGATAGCTCTACGCCTATATACCAAAGCATTTTTTCAATACAAAGACCATAACTCTGTTATAAAAGATGGTGTACACTGCCATTTAGCATGCATCAGCCTCTTATCCATAATATACTCATACCAAGTTTCATGAAATCCGCAAAAGCACTTCCAAGATAAAGTGCCGACGGACAGACGGACAGACGGAAAGATAGAAGAAGAAAACACGGACGGACAACGCCAAACAATATCCCCCCTCCGCCTAGATATCAATGAATCTCAATAGAGACCACTTCAACTGCAAATCATTTACTAGGAAGTATACGTATCCAGTGTAGTTGCGCGCTAAAAACCACGAACACTGTTGAAGTGCAGGAATGCCTAATGAGATAAAAATTACAGTGATTTCAAGCATACAACTATGAAACCTGATATTTTTATATAGAAAAGACTGATTTAACAAGCGATGTGTTTGTGAAACACTTGTCCCATATATCTGACCTTTGACCTGAGGTTGACCTTGACCTTTCACATTTCACAATATGCAGCTCCATGACATACACATGCATGCCAAATATCAAGTTGCTATCTTCAATATTGCAAGTGTACATTAATGTGCAATTTGACCCATACTGACCTTTGACCCTGAAGGATGACCTTGACTTTTCACCCACTCAAAAGGTGCAGCTCCATGGATACACATGCATGCCAAATATGAAGTTGCTATCTTCAATATTGCAAAAGTTATGGGCAAATGTTAAAGTTGGAGCAAACATACACCAAACAACCAACCAACAGACAGGGCAAAAACAATATGTCCCCCACTAAAGGTTTTGCATAATCAATCAGCAAGCAAAAACTAAGTGTTTGCACATGTAAATCTTTTGACACAAACTTGCATTCTATAGAAAAAGGAGGATTTATAGACGAATTACAAGATAAGTAAACTTGACTGACAAAAAGAGTATAATATCATGCATTAGAAATACTACGTGTTGAAAACAAAGTGTTGTAACAAAAGTACCTACAAGCCGTCCGAATTACTGCCTGTCAGGCACAATCATGTCACCCATAAGCTGAGGTCCTTATTTGTAAGGAAGATTACATGTAGGTACAAATAATAAATAAATTAATCAGCCACTGAAAGCCATAACGGCCTATCGGTCGTCTGTGTACATATTCTGATAGGACATTTTGACTTTAACAGGACAAAAATACATTGTTTGATGTCAGCTAATCCAATAATCAGACAGGTACAGCAGATGTTTGAATATGTTTCTGTTCCACTAAATCCAAAACATTATAATCCTTTATGCCTAGCGTCTAGAAAAAGCCATAAGCAAACAGCATAGACCCAGATGCTTGCTGAAAGGAATTTCTGTAAGAATATTCTAAATATAGAAATAAATATACTTACGACATCCCTAATTTTGGAATAAATTGATCCAATTTAGAATGATGGGGAGTCCACTAAGCATAAATGGGATAAGGGTTGAGTGTGAAACTGTTGAATCTGTTTTCAGTTTTAACATTAGATACAGCAGTTCAGCCCTAAACAATATAATAACATGTAAATGAACTCAATATGCTAAATGCTTATCATGGCAAAGCAAAATTACTTGCCAGGTAATGTACACTATCTTGTAGATTACCTGAAGATCACGAAAATATCCCATCATTGTCCTCATGTTGAGACTTTCATAAAATAATGTTAAGTGTTTGTAAACTTTGACCACCTAAAAGCTCACATCAAACAGGGCTTAACACTAACTTTTTTTACCTACTGACCCAAAGGACCACCAGCTTTCAGAAATTATTGGTCCTCCAAGATTTCAAGTGATCCGACAATTTCTATGTTATTTTACCTAAATTTCAACTTAGTTTCCAGACTATCCACAATGTGTTGTGCATTTATAAAAAGAAATCACCCCCGGAATGAAATTCTACATCACGAAAACTTGTAATCTTGAAAATACGCACGTTAACTCTCCGGCAATATCAACCATTATTCGGCGCCCTCCAGTATAAATGCGCACGGTAAACAAGTATATTCTGATGGTACTAAGATCGATAAATGCTGATTATTGCTGATTTTTCAAAATAATAAATACCATTTTGTTCATTTCTCGATCCGAAAGCTTCGAATTTTATGTTAATTTAAATGTGTATCGATCACTGCAAAGTCTGGAGACATTCGCTGAACGCAAATCAATTTTTTTATCTGACAACAGATTTTTGTCATCCAGGCATCTAGAAAAATTGGAATGTTCAATATATTGCTATTTTTATCTTGGTCTCGTGTGGGGCCCATAAAATAATGATGAAATTATCAGTTCATTATAACATATAAAGTTTATTTATTGATGAAAACGGCTTTCCCACAAGTATTTCACAATAAGCTGGCCAGGATTTTTAACTGGTCCGACGGATCAATCAAATTTATAGTTTCACTTGTCCTCCCTATTTTTTACTGACCCCGGGTCACGGACCACCGTTAGTGTCGCGCCCTGCATCAAATTAGTTACATCATTCTGTACTCCACTGTTTGTGCACTGAGATTGCGATTTGTGCAATTAAATAATAACGATCTTCTTTCCTTACACTATATGTGCAACATAATTGACAACAACTTTTGCCAGTATTTAAACACAATGTTGGTGTTTAGGAAAATTAGGAATGATAGCATATTATCATCTGACATAACAGCAACCAGACAGGTGATATGGAATTTCCATGCCCTATTATTTTGAGTTTTATCAAGGTGCCCATATCTTTAGGTGATTTGCTGTGTTCTTTTTTGTAAGGAGGTACAGTACAGGCACCGTGTACTTTAACAAACGTCACTCGCCCCGGTGTTCATTTCACTGTGTTCGCTTACTAAATGAACCCCGCTATGGGTGTCCAGATCAAATGTTCGCGGGGGCCGTTTTCAATAAGGCGAACACCGCGAATCACCGCGGACGCTGATATCTGCCGCAGTGTTCATAGTGTCCGCTAAAAAAAAATAATTGAACATAAAAGTATTGTATGATTCCTTTCATGTAAAAGTGATATGAATAATGTTTTTCACACATATGCTCATGACAGTGTTTTCTGTCTTTTAAACGCCTCGAATAAAGAAACCGTGTTCGCACCTAGCGTGTTTGATTATGCAATTAACAGTTTGAAGCCATGGAGAACTCATAACTAATTGTAGTAATCGTATTATCCAGAGTCTCTTGATTCCCCAATGCATACCTGTCAACTGTCTCAATCGCATACATGCAACTTCTTCCATCTTTATCCATTACTCGATAATCCCATATATGCCCGATTTCCATTTTTAAAAGCAAATATGGTGTGTAATATCGATGATAATATTGAAAAAAATGTCAATTACACACACGTTAGCAATTTTTACAAGTATCAAATGAATTTCGGCATATGATTCTATTAAAGATTTGATGAAATAAGCGTCCAATCAGGACAAGGTATTCCAAGGCATCGTGTACATTTTATGTTCTAAAACAAATGTAGCCGCAAATAAATACATGTATATGCCCATGATATTTTCGTGTCCAGTTTTTATCTACAAAAAGCACGCGAAAATGGCAGGCACATTGTAAAAGCTTCTTTGTGAATTTCAATTTAAGTATCGGGGTACATGTATCTCGCAAATGACTTGGAATTGGCATTGCACATTAAGTGCCGTGTACAGTTCATGAATATTCTTTTACAATGACCAATGAACAGCGTCATCTATATTTAGATTTCAATCAACATGTATAAGTCATTTTCTGGAAATCGGGAGAAAGTGAAAGCGATTTTTCGAAAATAAACCAACGTTTTGTTTATTTATTTGTCATTTTTATTTATATTTTGTGTTGTCTGTGTACGTTTGTTGTTTTCTAATTTGTTTTCAGCAAATCTTATGAAAATAATATCGTAATTGTAAATGTTTAAAGCAAGTCCCGTTTCCGATATCATATACGATTACTTCGATATGTTACATGAATATGACTTGTACAATTATTGCTTTGATAGATGGCACGTGCTTAGCTAAAGTTTGTGTCTCCTCATACATAGGATATTGGATTGTCCGTGCTTGTTTGGAAAATAAAACAAAGACGCAGTCGGCGGTTTTCTATAGTCCTTTTGTACTGACCAACAGTATAATTAATAGTGCACGTGCTTAGTTAACATTTAGGGGTAAGAACACGGGTTCTAGCACGCTGGAAGAAAGTCATCACGATGATCACGGGTTTCCCGTTATCGATAGCGTGAAATCGCAGCGATTTCCGATGTTCGCTGAACACCGCGGTCAGTAGCGTGTCCGTCCCCCGCGAAATGTCACCCATCGGGAAAAGTAAACACCGCGGACAGGCGTTTTTGTTTAAGTACACCATGCCTGTACTGTAGGGGGGCTGACCTAACAGTTTAGTTGATCAGCAGCCAGTGTGCATTTTGCTTGGGTACACTTTCCCACTCAAAAGCAAAGTTAAAATGGCTATGTGCAACAGCATAAACCAGAACAGCTTTGCGAGTAATCACAGTCTGTTCAGGTTATCATGCTGTTTTCTGCTCATCAGTATCTTTGGTTTGGAATTGAAGCCTTTAAATCTTGAATATATTAAGAAAGGACTTGAATTAAATTTGATTTGCTAAGGACTTCAAATGCGTCAAAAAGCGGTTTCTTTGGTTCTTTAAAAGCGGTGATGAATATCTACGAATAAACATATGTCCGACTATTGGATCTTGTGCATTCATAATTGAAAATTATTTTAAAAACATAATGTATTTTTCCCAAAACTAATAAGACATAAAGTGTTTTGACTTTTGACATCATAATTATGCTGAATAGGATTACTGAGCAAAACAAGACCACCACCTAAAGGCAATACTAATAAACAATGAGGTCCCATATTGTACAGTAATTAAGTACAGATTCTTTAGGAGGTGATTTAAGTTCCATCATTTACAAGCCATAAATAACCCAACAAAGTAAACATCCCTCACTGTTTGTACATAAAGCCCCCTGCACTAACACTTACAGAGACCCAGAGGAAATTTGTTGTGTTTTTGTGTTTTGGCAGAGGGCAATCTTGACAATTTATTAACCTAACAGTAGGGATGCCCTCTAAACCAACAGGCAACCTAATGCATGCCCCTGAAAAGGTATGTCAACAGTATTAAGATATAAGATGTGTTATTTTTAATCTCAAATGTTCTCTTTCAGCAGCTTTAAGAATATCAAATCTGCTGTTGGGTGTTTTCTTTTGATGTTTTTGGAAAGTTCAGGACAAGAAACTTTTATAATTATATTTTTTAGCTTCGATTGAACATGCTTTTTAATCAGTTGTTGTTGTATTATTATCGATTATTTTATTAAAGTACTTTCATATGAGGGGAATTTTAAGGTTGGTAAATACATCGAAATGTTTAAACCAAAATTTTCAATTACAAATGATCCTCAAGTTCAAGAATTACCCATTGCCTGCCTATGATATGATCCTCAAGTTTCAAGAATTACCCATTGCCTGCCTATGATATGAGCCTCATTCTGGGAACAACTGGGCTTTATTGCATAAGTGTTGTCCCATGTAAGTCTTCACAGGATAATCATGGACGCCTCTTTCCACTTTTTAAGGAGACTTCCTTTAACAAAAAAATATATTTCCATAAAAGGGACAAGTATCATTCCTGATTCGCCTGTGTGCACTTCACAGGGCTAATCTGAGGACAACACTTAATGTGCATTCATTAAGCCAAGTTTTCCCTGTATTTATACAAGGGTACCTGCTGTTATACAGGGTCCCAGACAGTCGTCGTATGAACCGATCCTGTTCTTTCGAGTTGCATTCTCACAGAATGAGTGCTGTGGCGCTTTAGACTCTGAAAATAGAACAAGGTTACTGTCAGCAGTTTGTGCCATCAAACCTTAGCCTTTCAATTGACTAGAAATGGTTGAGATGAATTTGTGATTTGCCTTAAAAAAAAAAATTAATTGGCTAAACATTCCATTTTAAGAGCGTCATTAACGTTGGGCATCAATAGAAAAAGTTTGGCCATCATGTAAGCAACTGATCAAAATATTCAGAACCATACTTTCATAAAAACTCTAGCAATTAAGCAGATAAAGTTGATCTTTTTTTAGAAGCAGTGGTCAACTGGTCCCATATGAAATCAAAAACTAGATACAAATTAAGTTACTAACATTCACAATATCATCACAATAAATCCATACATATTCAAGTTATTTTGCAAAAAGCATCTTTCTTCTTTTAGTCACAGTAACCTTGACGACATAAACATTGGTTTTCTTCCGTTTAAATTTGGGTTAGGTAGGGGGACCCTTTTCCAAAGGAAACAAAGTATTCAAGTTTTAAAGGCTTCATTTCCAAACCTTAGATACTGATGAGCAGCAAACAGCATACAACCTGAACAGACTGCGAGTTACTTGCAGCTGTTCTGGTTTTATGCTGTTTGCACATATCCATTTTTACTTTGCTTCTGAGTGGGAAAGGGTAATATTAATAAAGGATGAGATTGACATTCAATTACGCTGTAGAAATGTGGCATCCATTGGTAGAGCTGGAACGATTCGATCCGATTCATCGAAAATCGATTCGAAATGTTTCGATTCGATTACGATACCAAACCTACCAAATTCAATTCGATTCTTTAACATATATACACATATATACACAAAGATACGCAAAGCGCGCTGTATTCTGACTATTGATACAGGAAGGTGTTGGTTTTTATCTTTAACTGTAATACGATGCGCGCGATTGGTTGCTTATTACTTTAGTTATCCAATCAATAAACCCGTTACGGTCTACTTTCCGAAAAATCGTCAAAATGGCTGAACAAGTTGTTGCCGACAAATTAAAATTATCAGATGCGCCTAAGAAGCTAAAATCAAAATTGTGGCAGTATTTTGGGTTTCGGGGTGGTAGCCCTACCAATAAAGCAAAGTGTAAAATGTGCTTCACGGATGTTGCGTACGCTAAGTCCGGCTCAACCACTAATCTAATGCAATATGTCAAACGCAAACATAACGTTGATTTAGCAAGACTAAGAGGTCGCACAAGTGCAACTACTCTAGTCGCCAGCCAGAAAAGTAGTTCTATTTCTGTTGGAGTTTTGTTAAGTTTATTAGAGAATGTGATTTGTCCTACAGGTAACAGGTGATGCTGTCGTGGCACAATGGTAGACATGCTTATAGTGGTTTAGAGTAAATGTATAATAGTGATAGTACTATCATTCAACTGATTCCAGATACATTCTTATGATTATTTATTTTTTATATTATTGTGTAATCAACACAATCTTCTAGTCAGAAGTTTTTATATTAAAATTGAGTCCTAATTTGCTATTCTTTTTTATGTGTTTTATTGAAATCACATTTGAACAGAAATGTTAATTTTGAGGCATAAGAGTGAATATATGAAAAAACTAGGTTTGAAGATAAATCAAATTGAAAAAATCAGTATCGGAGTGTCTGAAATCGAAATCGAATCGAGCTGTTGGTGAATCGTTGCAGCTCTATCCATTGGGCATCCATTAATCTTAAATACATGACTATCAATCTTAAACATGTAATTAACAAGAGTAATGTTCAGTACTTTGTTCTAGTTTTTGTCAATGACACCTACAAAAGTGATTTTCACAACATAACATGTTTTTAATGATGCCACTCAACCTGCCAAAGGTCAACAATCATCAGTATAATGATGGATGCTTATTGATACGCAGGAACAGAAATTGATAAGAAACAGTCCACACATTTCCCCACATAAATCGTATGACAGGCAAAGAAATTGATCACCAATAGTCCACAAATAACCCAAACATTCATTATTTGAAGAATTCCAATTTAGCTAAGGAAAAAACATTTCTTCAACATTAAAAAAGGTATAGAAAAAGAGTGCCAAACTGTCACAAGATACGCCCGTTCGAAGGTTTTGGACACCATGCTCAATGCTTGAAATGCACTAAGTGACCTCAAGACCTAGTTATTGACTTGGCATGACCCATATTTGAACTTGACCTAGATATCATTTAGATGTAACATCTGACTAAATTTGGTGAAGATCAGATGAAAACTACTTCAATTAGAGAGCGGACACCATGCTAAATGCTTTAAATGCACCATGTGACCTCGTTTTTGACCGGGCATGACCCATATTCGAACTTGACCTACATATCATCTAGACACAACTTGTAACCAAATTAGGTGAAGATCAGATGAAAACTACTTCAATTAGAGAGCGGACACCATGCTAAATGCTTGAAATGCACTAAGTAACCTCGTGACCTAGTTTTTGACCCGGCATGACCCATATTTAAACCTGACCTACATATCATATAGACACAACTTTTGACCAAATTTGGTGAAGATCGGGTGAAAACTACATCATTTAGAGAGCGGACACCATGAAATCCTTGAAATGCACTAAGTGACCCCATGACCTAGTTTTTGACCCGGCATGACCCATATTCCAACTTGGCCTAGATATTGTCTAGACTCAACTTCTGAGCAAGTTTGGTGAAGATCGGATGAAAACTATTTGAATTAGAGTCCGGACAAAGTGGCGCCGTTGAAAATGCACTAATTGACCCTATGACCTAGTTTTTGACCCGGCATGACCCATATTCGAACTTGGCCTATATATCAACTAGATGCAGCTGCTGACCAAGTTTGGTGAAGATCGGATGAATACAATTTGAAATAGAGTCCGGACAAAGTGGCCCCTTTGAAAATGCACTTATTGACCCTATGACCTAGTTTTTGACCCGGCATGACCCATATTCGAACTTGGCCTAGATATCAACTAGATGCAACTGCTGACCAAGTTTGGTGAAGATCGGATGAATACAATTTGAATTAGAGTCCGGACAAAGTGATGCCTTCCGCCCGCCGCCCGCCGCCCGCCCGCCCGCCAAGGGGTTTTCACATAATACGTCCCGTATTTTATACGGGCGTATAAAAACTGTAAAGAAGCAAATGAAAACACTTAACAATTCTTGGAAATGCATAGAACATTGTACTTGTATTAAGGACATATTGGAGAAATTTTCTTTATTTTTTGTTTCTTGGCTTTCCTGAAAAATTAAAACTTAACATTTGCAGCAGTTAAATTGAAGGAAATGATGATGCAACAGCCATGAACCAATACATAGACCATCATTCGTTCACAGCAACAATTTTGATCTTATAATTCCACCAGTCATATCCTCTATTCAAGGTTTTATTCATAGAAATTCCAGACCAATAAAGAAGTTATTTATGGTGCAAGCCAATGCAGGGACACAATTATATCAACGGTAGGGACTTTCATCGGACACTGAGTGTGATGAAACTCCTAATTAATTCTGAAATATTGATCACGCGCCATGAGGCTTTTCACAGCTCGGCTGATGAAGACACAATAATAGATGCCATGCGAGTATATGTATCGGTTGATAAAGTAATTGACCTAGAAGCAGGAAATATTGATTAAAATAAAATATAACAGACCTAACACACAGATATATTTTATAATGTACATGAACAAATACCATTTGTACTTGAAATACTGATCATTCATACACATCAGTCTCTAATTAAATGAGCATTGCTCTGGTAAAATGGGGCTTAATGCATGTGCGTACAGTGTCGTCCCAGACTAGCCTGTGCACAGGCTGATTAAGGGTGACACTTTCCACCTAAACTGGATTTGAGATAAGAAGAGACCTCCTATAAACAAGGGCTGTTTGTAAAACATGCATGCCCCCCATACAGGCTCTCAGTTGTAGTGACAGCCATTGTGTGAATATGTTTTTGGTCACAGTGACCTTGACCTTTGACCTAGTGACCTGAAAATCAATAGGGGTCATCCTTGAGTCATGATCAATGTACCTATGAAGTTTCATGATCCTAGCCATAAGCGTTCTTGAGTTATCATCCGGAAACCATTTTACTATTTCGGGTCACCGTGACCTTGACCTTTGACCTAGTGACCTGAAAATCAATAGGGGTCATCTGTCAGTCATGATCAATGAACCTATGAAGTTTCATGATCCTAGCCATAAGTGTTCTTGAGTTATCATCCGGAAACCATTTTACTATTTCGGGTCACCGTGACCTTGACCTTTGACCTAGTGACCTGAAAATCAATAGGGGTCATCTGCGAGTCATGATCAATGTACCCTAAAGTTTTATGATCCTAGGCATAAGCGTTCTTCAGTTATCATCCGGAAACCATTTTACTATTTCGGGTCACCGTGACCTTGACCTTTGACCTAGTGACCTGAAAATCAATAGGGGTCATCTGCAAGTCATGATCAATCTACCTATCAAGTTTCATGATCCTAGGCATAAGCGTTCTTCAGTTATCATCCGGAAACCATTTTACTATCTGCGAGTCATGATCAATCTACCTATCAAGTTTCATGATCCTAGGCATAAGCGTTCTTGAGTTATCATCCGGAAACCATTTAACTATTTCAGGTCACCGTGACCTTGACCTTTGACCTAATGACCTGAAAATCAATAAGGGTCATCTGCGAGTCATGATCAATCTACCTATCAAGTTTCATGATCCTAGGCCTAAGTGTTCTTGAGTTATCATCCGGAAACCATTTTACTATTTCAGGTCACTGTGACCTTGACCTTTGACCTCATAATCAATAGGGGTCATCTGCGAGTCATGATCAATGTACCTTTGAAGTTTCATGATCCTAGGCCCAAGCATTCTTGAGTTATCATCTGACAACCACCTGGTGGACGGACCAACAGACCGACAGACCGACCGACATAAGCAAAGCAATATATACCCTTTTCTTCGAAGGGGGGCATAATGAATATAGCATATAACCAGAAAGAGTTGTCCCAGACTAGCCTATGCTGACTGAACAGGCTAGTCCCAGAAGACACTTTAAGCACATGCACACTTTCATGGAGACTTAACACAGCCTTTTCTAAGTTTTAAAACGACAAAATAAAACAAACACAACAAATCTTCAGACTTCAAGAAGCAAATAAATCCCATAAATTTTCCCATTGGGTGTGCCATGTGTATTGAAACTTTATCATGTAAGAAAGCATGAATAAAACTGCACAACATCATTTTATCAATTTCACAACCTTGTACCAAAGTATGATATATTGTTAACCAGTCTTTTCCCTTGCCAAATTGATAATGTTTGCACCCTATTCCCTGTCAGAGATGAAAGATGTGTTTGGCTTTTTCAGAAAAGTAAACAAATGAGCTGTGCTCTGTGGAAAGGGGGTTTAATGCATGTGTGTAAAATGTTGTCCCAGATTAGCCTGTGCAGTAGGCTAATCAGGGACGACACTTTCCGCCTTAAGTGGATTTTTGCTAAGGCAAGACTCTCTGTAAACGAAAAATATCATAAAAGCTGAAATTGTCGTCTCTGATTAGCCTTGTAGATTGCACATGATAATCTGGGACGACACATTACGCACATGCAATTAACCCCCTTTTCACAGAGCACTGCCCAAATAGAAAATACAAGCCCATCCAGACATACAACTGATTTACTCAGGTAATGTTACCTAACTCGAACCAATATACATCATGGACTATCCCATCTGTTAAAACCACTATCAATTCAGATCTACATCCATTTGTTTGTAATAAGACATGTACACACACATAAAATACAAAGCCATAAATTTGGGGGTTATGTTGCCATTTTATTGCAATTTGATTTCTTATTGCTAAGATATTTTTTGAAGAATGCTATGGGTAAAAATAAACATAATATTTAACAAGGGCTGTTTGTAAAACATGCATGCCCCCCATATGGGCTGTCAGTTGTAGTGGCAGCCATTGTGTGAATGCATTTTTTTGTCACTGTGACCTTTGACCTGGTGACCTGAAAATCAATAGGGGTCATCTGCCAGACATGATCAATGTACCTATGAAGTTTCATGATCCAAGGCCTTATTATTCTTGAGTTATCATCAGGAAACCATTTTACTGTTTCGAGTCACTGCGAACTTGACCTTGTGACCTGAAAATTAATAGGGGGTCATCTGCCAGTCATGATAAATGTACCTATGAAGTTTCATGATCCTAGCCCTAAGCATTCTTGAGTTATCCGGAAACCATTTTACTATTTCGAGTCACTGTGACCTTGACCTTTGACCTAGTGACCTGAAAATCAATAGGGGTCATCTGCCAGTCATTATCAATGTACCTATGAAGTTTCATGATCCTAGGCGTAAGCATTCTTGAGTTATCATCCGGAAACCATTTGACTGTTTAAAGTCACTGTGACCTTGACCTTTGACCTGAAAATCAATAGGGGTCATCTGCCAGTCGTGATCAAAGTTTATGATCCTAGGCCTAAGCGTTCTTGAGTTATCATACGGAAACCATCTGGTGAACGGACCGTCCATCGGACCGATCGACATGTGCAAAACAATATACCCCCTCTTCTTTGAAGGGGGGCATAACAACCAGAGTAATAACGAAGCATAATCTGCTAATCTGTGTTGACAGCATTACTTGAGGTTAATATTCACTGAAGCATGAAAGTGTTGCAGATAATTGTCGATAAGAGCAATAAAGCAGCGCACTTGTGGGTCCCCACTCGCTTATTGGCATCATTGTTGTTTTGACAATATTTGCAATTCTCAGCGCAATCGGTACCCTTGTAGTAACAATTGAGTAATAAGGTCCTCAAAATACACGTGTGAAAACCATTATGCCTCTTTTAACTGAAATTGCAATTTGGCACTTATTGACATATGTGATAAATCTGCAAACTGTTAATATGACGAGGTCACGTATAAGAGAACAATCGTTGATATACAGTTTAAATACCATGCTTGATTTAAAAAGTACAAATGACATTCGGAAATGACCGATTTCCGATTAAAAATGTATAAATAATCGTTGGTACTTCATGGTTCAATGGACCAACGAAATTCACGAAAATTCGTACCACACGAAATTTAATGGTTTTACAATATTTAGGGTTTTCAACAGATAATGCACACAAGAACGTCATGCCAAAAGTGTAGATACAAGATAACGTATTGAAAACAATAACAAACAAGAGCACCGCCTTGCGGGTGCAGACCGCTCATCTATTTTCTTTTTAAAGGTGAAGGGACTCTCATTTTCAATCACAAAGGAGGAAGGGGTGGAGTGAAGAGGGGTGTATAGTGTGGGGGTGTGGACATTTATTACATAATCTTCCAAAAATGCGAAAAAAAAACGCAAAAAAAATTAAAAAATCAGGGGGGGGGGGGGGGGGGGGGGGGGGGGGGGGGGGGGGGGGGGGGGGGGGGGGGGGGGGGGGGGGGGGGGGGTGGGGGTGGGGGCGATGGTTGGACGGTATTTCAAACATAAAATAATAAAAATAAATATTTGTGTTTTTAACCGTTTCAAAAAAATTGGGGGGGGGGGGGGGTGGGGGGGGGGGGG
Organism: Dreissena polymorpha; assembly: GCF_020536995.1. Classification (NCBI taxonomy): domain Eukaryota; kingdom Metazoa; phylum Mollusca; class Bivalvia; order Myida; family Dreissenidae; genus Dreissena; species Dreissena polymorpha. The sequence goes on along the minus strand of NC_068360.1, from coordinate 287,889 downwards.
GGGGGGGGTTATAGTGTGAGAGTGGTAATTTTTAGATGATCTTAAAAAAATAAAAATTAGGGGGGGGATTCGGGTGGGGGGAGGGGGGGTGGGGGGATTCTTGGGTGCGATGGTTGGACGGTATTTCAATTATAAAATAATAAAAATAAATATTTGTGTTTTTTAACCGTTTCAAAAAAAAATGGGAGGGTGGGTTGGGGGGGGGGTATAGTGTGAGGGTGTGGTGGTCATTTGTGAGATAATCTTAAAAAAAAAAAAAAAAATTAGGGGGGCGGGAGGGGGGGAGGGCACGGGGGATGGTTTGGGTGGAGTCTATTGTGGTATGTCAGGTAAGAGTAGTTTTGTCAAAGTATCAATCAAATCTAATCATAAATAAAGAAGTTATGGCAATTTTAGCAAAATTTAATAATTTGACCTTGAGAGTCAAGGTCATTCAAAGGTCAAGGTAAAATTCAACTTGCCAGGTACAGTAACCTCATGATAGCATGAAAGTATTTGAAGTTTGAAAGCAATAGCCTTGATACTTAAGAAGTAAAGTGGATCGAAAACACAAAATTTAACCATATATTCAAAGTTACTAAGTCAAAAAAGGGCCATAATTCCGTAAAAATGACAACCAGAGTTATGCAACTTGTCCCTTTACTGTACCCTTATGATAGTTTGTGAGTGTTTCAAGTATGAAAGCAATATCTATGATACTTTAGAGGTAAAGTGGACCAAATCACAAAACTTAACCAAATTTTCAATTTTCTAAGTATAAAGGGCCCATAATTCCGTCCAAATGCCAGTCAGAGTTACATAACTTTGCCTGCACTGTCCCCTTATGATAGTTAATAAGTGTTGCAAGTATGAAAGCAATAGCTTTGATACTGTAGGAATAAAGTGGACCTTAATACAAAACTTAACCAAATTTTCAATTTTCTAAGTATAAAAAGGGCACATAATTCTGTCAAAATGCCAGTCAGAGTTACATAACTTTGTCTGCACAGTCCCTTTATGATAGTTAGTAAGTGTTGCAAGTATGAAAGCAATAGCTTTGATACTTAAGGAATAAAATGGACCTAAACACAAAACTTAACCAAAATTTTCAATTTTTTAAGTATAAAAAGGGCACATAATTCTGTCAAAATGCACGTCAAAGTTATCTAACTTTGCCTGCCCCGTCCCCTCATGATAGTTAGTAAGTGTACCAAGTTTGAATGCAATAGCATTGATACTTTCTGAGAAAAGTGGACCTAAACGCAAAACTTAACCAAAATTTTCAATTTTCTAAGTATAAAAAGGGCACATAATTCTGTCAAAATGCACGCCAGAGTTATCTAACTTTGCCTGCCCAGTTCCCTCATGATAGTAAGTAAGTGTACCAAGTTTGAATGCAATAGCATTGATACTTTCTGAGAAAAGTGGACCTAAATGCAAAACTTAACCAGACGCCGACGCCGAAGCCGACGCCAAGGTGATGACAACAGCTCATAATTTTTTTTCAAAAAAAAGAAGAGCTAAAAATAAATGTAATTTATAACTGGCAATGTAACTTGGTCATTGTAAACAACACCGTTCATGTTTCAACAGCTCAAATAGCCTCTTAGATGCCCTCCTAAATGGTTTCGATCACATGATCCGTTATGGCTACAATTGATCTGTTAATGCATGAATTCTGAGGCGAAAAAACGTATCACAAATACATTTTGCCTGCGCTTAAAAATAAGACTATTCACTGAAACAGTAAGCAAAGGCAATACTTAATCAAACTCCGTTTGAAACTGGTGTAAAGGAAGTCTCAAAACATTGCTTTTCACCATAACAACTTTATTACGCTACTGATCCCGTAATGGTAACTTGACTATAGTTTCTTGTTGAGTTGTGGGTTATTTAGAGTCGTGGTCATAGAGATCACGTGAAATTATGTGATGGCACGTTCCCACATTATGCAGTCTTTACAGAAAAGTTTTGACCTGGTCACCATCGTTTTGCCGATCAAAAATGTGATAAAACAGGTCTATATTGTAATTCATAGCTCTTATTAAATATTTCCTCTTTTATAAGTTGTTCATATACCGTACATTCGCGGCCATAAGTCTACCTCGGCCATAAGTCGAGGGGTATAATGTGGCTAGAAAAACTTGGTTTTTTGCCTTGACTCTGCCATAAGTCGGGGGGTAAATATCCTCAATATCTCAGACATGTGTAAGTGACGTTTTAGTCAAGGTTCTGAGGGCTTTTGCACTAGCAGTTGACTTTTTTTGGGATATAATAATAAGAAGAATATATTTAAAACGAAACGTTCAACGTTTCAATTATTTATTATCACGAAAAATATATTTTATTGTTCAAAATCATAATAACATATCATTGATTATTTCGAACTTAATATATATTTCACAAATCAAAATTAGTTTCCCATTTAACGTAAAAACTTTTAGCGTTTATATTATGAGCAGATATTTTTGTATTGAAATGTTAGTGCTATTGATGTGAAAATTCATTAAAGTCTTGAACGCAGAAATTCATTATATGGTCAAAATAATTGTAACTTGCTCTCAAATAATCAAAAACACTTTCGCCATTATGCATGAAACACGTGAATTTACCAACACTTGCATCGCTCGCTATTCGACTGTTATATACATATTCGTAAATCACGGGATACCCGAGGAATATTTTCTGCATTCTGGAAAAAACGTCCTATCTAATAATACTAAGCAGCTAATCGAAAGTAATTGTGTATTTAATATGTCCAATTACACTTTTTCATAATCCAGGGTGAGTGCGTAATATTATTATAATCAAACAATGAATGAAATCTTCACTCAGATAAGATCTATTTATTTAAGAAACGATTATGCATAAATTGTGGGACAGTTGTGAATAAATCAACGAAACCACACCTTCATCCAATCAAAAAATATACCATGTGAAGTTGAACAATAGCGATCGGTTAAAGGCGTATCCAACGATAGAGTAATTATTTTTGATTGGTCAGAAGTAGTTTGTAGCAGAACCGTTGTGCATATCATTAACGGATAACTATTTTAGGCGTGACGCAATAAAGACAAATGATCTCAGGTCGGGCTACCGTAACCTCGTGAAGAGGCCAGTGGGACCTGTAAATAAACTCTGAAACACACACAGACAAATGATCAAAAGGATGCTAACACTACACTTTACACTTTGATCTTAGTCAAAAGGCCGAGAAGCGATAATTGGTGGCATAAAGACACCTGCACCTGTTGACAGTTTGTATTTACACGGATTAACTTTAAATGGGTACAAGTGTCAGCAGTCGATTTTCTATTGTTCTTAGCAGACAACGGACGATGTATCAATAGACAAATTGCTATGTTTAAATTTCGCCACTTTACCGTACGTCACAAATGTTTAATATTTTCGAAGTTATTTTTACATGTTTTTAATTGGACTTATTACTAAGATTAATGAATTAAAAACCAATGTAAACATGCAGTATTGTGATATCGGCGGACATTTAAGTAAAAGACGAGTCGGCCTTACCGTAAACAGTCATCATTCTTTCGCTACGGAGATTTATTACTTTAAGCAAGAAATATCTTTAAACAAGAGTGCCAAACTGTCACAAGATACGCCCGTTCGAAGGTTTTGGACACCATGCTCAATGCTTGACATGCACTAAGTGACCTCGAGACCTAGTTATTGACCCGGCATGACCCATATTTAAACTTGACCTAGATATCATTTAGATGTAACATCTGACTAAATTTGGTGAAGATCAGATGAAAACTACTTCAATTAGAGAGCGGACACCATGCTAAATGCTTGAAATGCACTATGTGACCATGTGACCTCGTTTTTTCCCTGTCATGACCCATATTCCTACTTGACCTACATATCATCTAGACAAAAATTCTGACCAAATTAGGTAAAGATCAGATTAAAACTACTTCAATTAGAGAGCGGACACCACGCTAAATGCTTGAAATGAACTAAGTAACCTCGTGACCTAGTTTTTGACCCGGCATGACCCATATTTGAACTTGACCTACATATCATCTTGACACAACTTCTGACTAAATTTGGTGAAGATCGGGTGAAAACTACTTCAATTAAAGAGCGGACACCATGCTTAATCCTAAAATGCACTAAGTGATCCTGTGACCTAGTTTTTGACCCGGCATGACCCATATTCGAACTTGACCTAGATATTGTCTAGACCCAACTTCTGAGCAAGTTTGGTGAAGATCGGATGAAAACTATTTGAATTAGAGAACGGACACTGCTGTGGATGCCGCCCGCCGCCGCCCGCCAATGGTGAAACTAAAATACGTCCCGTTTTTAAAAACGGGCGTATAAAACGGAGTCTTCCTTGCCTCAAAATTAACCAGCATACCAATGTCCATAATTGTAGGTCCAAGTGTCCACTAGATATACCGCAAAACAAATTTCATGTAACATGACCAGGTGACCTTCACCTTTGACCTGTTGGCACTAAAATTAATAAACATCTTTCTTTTCTCACAAGTAACCATCATTTCAATTTTCCTGATCAAAAATCAAAGCATAATTCTCTAGATATAATGTGACCAACCACACAACAGAGCAACCAACCATTGGACTAACAGGCTCACAGCAATATAATCTGCTTCTTCAAAGGATGGCTTAAATATTTTCTTCCGAAAATGCTTGATTCATTGTCATAAACATACACTGTGATATCATATAAGTTTTACTATTATAATCAATTATTTTGGTTTCTTTTAATCTTAAATGCATACAACTTCATTTAATAACTCTCCAAGCATTTGTAAATTATTATCTACATTTTGATCTCATCAAATTGCTGGATTTCATCCATAAAGTAAACCAGTGCCAACTTGTTACAAAATATATCTGTTTAAAGGTCTGGAACTGCAAAAGATGTATTATAAATAATTGCACAGAAAGTAATGAAATAAACTTTTAAAAAAAGATGTCAATGCTATAAAACCAGATCTTCAACCTTAAACATGATAATGTAATTTAAATTTATTAAAATATTTTTTTGCAATCTCAAGTTTGGTCTCCAGGAAAGTTGCTTACACACAAATGTTTTGCATAATACTGGCAGTGTAGGTCAAGCCCACAAGTTCTTCCAGAACATAAAATAATTATTTGGTCATGGAAAGAAAAAAAACTGTCTCAATAGCTAGAAAGTTTGGTGCAAGTAAATGAGTTAAGAGAGCTGAAACGGCAAATTGTGCAATTGTTTTTTGAAAGAGCAGTAACTGTAAAAAGCCTGGCATGAGTTATCATACTTAGCCATCATTTTATGACAACACACATTTTCAACAAGTTTGGTGAAGATTTAATGAAAAATGTATGAGTAACTAGATGCAACTACTGACCAAGTTTGGTGAAGATAAGATTTATACAATTTGAATTAGAGTCCGGACAAAGTAAAATGCACTAATTGACCCTTTGACCTAGTTTTTGACCCAGCATGACCCATATTCGGACTTGACCTAGATATCAACTAGATGCAACTACTGACCAAGTTTGGTGAAGATCGGATGAATACAATTTGAATTAGAGTCCGGACAAAGTGGCGCCGTTGAAAATGCACTAATTGACCCTATGACCTAGTTTTTGACCCGGCATGACCCATATTCGAACTTGGCCTATATATCAACTAGATGCAACTGCTGACCAAGTTTGGTGAAGATCGGATGAATACAATTTGAAATAGAGTCCGGACAAAGTGGCCCCTTTGAAAATGCACTTATTGACCCTATGACCTAGTTTTTGACCCGGCATGACCCATATTCGAACTTGGCCTAGATATCAACTAGATGCAACTGCTGACCAAGTTTGGTGAAGATCGGATGAATACAATTTGAATTAGAGTCCGGACAAAGTGATGCCTTCCGCCCGCCGCCCGCCCGCCACCCGCCCGCCAAGGGGTTTCACATAATACGTCCCGTATTTTATACGGGCGTATAAAAAGATATACGGCGTTGATTGTGGTCGATGTTTATGAACGATCAAAAGTTATCTCTATGAGATAAAAAGTAGCGGATGCCTTTTTTCTGCGCAGTTGTTAGCTACATCATAAGCAAATCAATTACGGGGTGTTGCGCCAGATTTCGTGGCTTATTTTGCTTTATGTGATATTATTACTCAGATATCTATATTTACAGAATAGAAAAACACAAGAAACATGAAAATAAACGAGTGCATATAGGTCAGCCGGCAATACTCGAATCTTATTTAATCGCATAATTATAGTATAGCGAATTATTGTGGTCATGCTTAATAAACTGGTCTAAATGGATAAATATTTCTAATTAATTTTATCAAAATTGGTCCTTATCATGCAAATTTTGAAACCATATTAAAAATCGATGATTGACATACCACAATAATATCGCCGAATATCTTTATTTAGTATCTTTCTGATCAAAACAGACTTCAAGTGCACAAAGTTTACGAGACGGCGTTTATATAAAGATTTCTGCAACTGACCGCAAACTGACCTTGATACCTTGCGGATTGGAATGCAATGCATTACAGTCACTACGTTATTGTCAGTAAGACACAATGATCGCAACCCCTTTTGCGAACTCCGGTGATGAACTGTATATAAACTCTGACTTTCACAAAATGACCGCGTATTGACCCGAAATCTCGCGGGTTGAAATGCAATGCAAGTAAGTACTAAATATGACAACATAGCCTTTAGTTAAACGCTTTTGCGCTGGTAATTCTCTGAAAATAAAAGGTGAACGCACAAACTGTATTTATGTCGAAAATTGATTGACTGTTCTATCTATTGGGCCTTTTCATTAGAGATAAAATTGTTTCATGCAGTAAAACAGTGTTACAAAGACGCAGATATGTTTCCAATGTTCTGGTGTTATACTCAAATCAGCCAATGGAATAAATGAAGTGCATTCATTCGTAGCTAGCCGCGGGAAATTTTATTTGAGTATTATTGGACACTTACAAAGGTCAAGTCAGGGTGAAAAGCTGGCTTATTCAGCTTACGCCGAAAAAATGGCACAGAAATATGTTTTTTTAAATTTTTATTTAGTACCTCATCCATAAGTCGAGTTGACTTTTAAAGTCAATTTTGGGAGCGTTTTTAGGTCGACTTATGGCCGCAAATTTACGGTACTGTATAAGTGATATAAAACTAACCTTGTTACACATAAAATAAATTCTCTTGATTAATGTAATTGTTTGATTTAATTGTTGTTATTGTTCACATCAGGGACCTATGGTATAGGTCCCCAGGAATTTCAATAGACACAGAATCCTGCGTTTTGACGCGAGCAAATTAACAAGGGCTGTTTGTAAAACATGCATGCCCCCCATATGAGCTCTCCGTTGTAGTGACAGCCATTGTGTGAATATGTTTTTTGTCACTGTGAACTTGACCTTTGACCTAGTGACCTGAAAATTAATAGGGGTCATCTGCGAGTCATGATCAATGTACCTATGAATTTTCATGATCCTAGCCATAAGCATTCTTGAGTTATCATCCGGAAACCATTTTACTATTTCGGATCACCGTGATCTTGACCTTTGACCTAGTGACCTCAAAATCAATAGGGGTCATCTGCGAGTCATGATCAATCTACCTATCAAGTTTCATGATCCTAGGAATAAGTGTTCTTGAGTTATCATCCGGAAACCATTTTACTATTTCGGGTCACCTTGAACTTGACCTTTGACCTAGTGACCTTAAAATAGATAGGGGTCATCTGCGAGTCATGATCAATGTACCTATGAAGTTTCATGATCCTAGGCATAAGCGTTCTTGAGTTATCATCCGGAAACCATTTTACTATTTTGGGTCACCATGACCTTGACCTTTGACCTAGTGACCTCACAATCAATAGGGGTCATCTGTGAGTCATGATCAATGTACCTATGAAGTTTCATGATCCTAGGCATAAGCGTTCTTGAGTTATCGCCCGGAAACCATTTTACTATTTCGGGTCACTGTGACCTTGACCTTTGACCTAGTGAGATCAAAATCAATAGGGGTCATCTGCGAGTCATGATCAATCTACCTATCATGTTTCATGATCCTAGGAATAAGTGTTCTTGAGTTATCATCCGGAAACCATTTTACTATTTCGGGTCACTGTGACCTTGACCTTTGACCTAGTGACCTGATAATCAATAGGGGTCATCTGCGAGTCATGATCAATCTACCTATCAAGATTCATGATCCTAGGCCTAAGCGTTCTTGAGTTATCATCAGGAAACCATTTTACTATTTCGGGTCACCATGACCTTGACCTTTGACCTAGTGACCTGAAAATCAATAGGGGTCATCTGCGAGTCATGATCAATGTACCTATGAAGTTTCATGATCCTAGGCCCAAGTGTTCTTGAGTTATCATCCGGAAACCACCTGGTGGACAGACCGACTGACAGACCGACCGACATGTGCAAAGCAATATACCCCCTCTTCTTTGAAGGGGGGGGGCAGAATAATGACTCGTTTTTGACGCAACCCTTTTTCCTCATTTTGATGCACAGAAAATTTTACCCGTGCGTCAGTCAGTTAACATCTCGAGTTCCATGGTAAAAAATCCCGCTGTGCTCCTATTTTAAATTAATATTTCAGTATTTGAAACTCGGTCTATAATCGAGGGAATACCCCGAGCGTTGTTTATTTTATCTCATCTCATCCAAGTCTGCAAAAGTTATTAAAGAAAAAACAAAATTGATCAAAGGTCTATTAATTACGTAGATCCACTAGTAAGTCCAGGGAGTTTTGTCAGTTTGTTAATCCATCGATAATTACGAGTAACACCCATCTTATGGAATTACAGTTCATTTTTTATACTAACAAGTCATTATACTACACATAAACATTGAGAAAACACATTTCCTCGATTAAATATAAACTATCTGAGTATAATTAAACTGCTACATCATGACCTTCGACATTGTAAATGGCGGACGTAACATTCAACCCGTGTTCAATTCAAAGCTGGCGATTCAAATTGCAAGTAATGGTGATTCAATAATGGAGAAAGAATTAACTGGATTTAACAAATATTTGATAAGGTTTGTTAAACCAGATAAAAACAAGAACAATTTGGATTATTAAAGTAAAACTACTACAGGTAAGGCATTCTTAAGTGTACATATTTTGGACATGTATAGTATTCAGATAAACAGTAAGAAATATACTAAATGTTCCATGCATTTTGATTGTGTTTTGTTAGAAAAGCTATCATTGGGATGATGATAATATAATGACGATAAATATGTGATGAAAAGGTGCTACCGGTTCACATCTTAAATTACTTAAATGTGTTAAAAGACTTAAATGTGTTATAAGGAAGTAGATTTTAATGTACCAATTCATTAAAATATGTTGTGTTATGTATCATGGTATTGTTATTTAATAAAGCAGTATAAATTTTAAAGATATTGTGTTACTCTTAGAGCATACTGTTATCTAAAATAACTGAATAATACAGACACAAACACAATTAACGGCCTATGAAATTGACCCCAGCATTTTTAAATTTGACTCCTCAAAATTTTAATCCAGGGGTCATTGACTTCTGGTTTTTAAAATCTATTGAAATCCCTGGGTCCCTGTTCACACCAATGTTGACACTCTTTGTTGCAGCATTTTTATCCCGGTGTTTTATTGCGTCTTTGTTCATCACAACCCGATTATCTCGTTATGATCGGATACTGCGTTGACAATTACAAAGAAAACAAGGTGTCATAAACCCAGGGACGAATACTTGTTGGGTCCCTGCATAAACCACATGTTGCAGCCTAGTGTCTGGTAATTAAACACAATATATGATACCCCCATGTCATCCCCCTTGGCATATTAAGCAGTCATTTTAGCCAAATTTTAAAGCCATAATACTGAACATTAGCTACAATAAAATATTTTAACATTAAAAAATGAAGACATTATCCGAAATGGATTCACAGGAACTAGTGTATATATATTTAATCACAATAAAACAGTGTTTAATAACTTTAAATAAATTTAAAATATTGTGCAATTTAACTGCTACTATTTGAGGTATGAAACGGGTAACGGCAAATGTAAACTCTGCTATATTACATGTATAGATTTCAAGTACGTTAATTATTGCAGTGTACGAAACACAATCATGAAAACAAGCAATCACAATTGGGTAAACAATATTTGCGTTAAATAAATTAAATATATAGATTTATAGATTATTAAACGCTAGATTTTTTCACTCCTTATCATTAGTAAAGAGATTTCAATATACATGCAAAGACAGTTCAATTTGCATAATATGCAGAGTTCTTTTCCGTATGTATGCTAAAATTTATCAATATTGTCATTCAATGTAAACGAAACAAAAACCCATTAAATGGAAAAGAAAATGAGAGAATTTAACAATTGTTTTGTATTCCGCTTTTTTAGGGCTTTGTTTTACAATTAATTAAATGCATCTCTTATGTTCGATCCCTGATAAACAACAAAAATATCCACACCACTTATAATTGTGATCAAATAAATATATGTTTCATTATTTTTTAAACATCATTTATAAGTCTTACTATAAGAAAGAATAAGGCTTATTTAGTTGTTAAATGTTTTGTGGGATTTTCAGTCTTTAGTCTTCCGATCACGTTCTCTGATGAATAATACCGCTGCTTTATAAAAACTGAATATAAAAATTCATTAGAAAAAAATACATTAGTAACAAATAGGTAAGTACAAACCTTTTCGTATATATGTTCTGTTCATTTACATCGTTGACAAAAACATTTTCTAACAAGATCTCTGTTCTCGTTTACAATCAATACACTTGATAATCATCGCATGACGTCACACAATGGAGGTAATTAAAAACCGGCAATAAGTGAATAACTGAAAGGGTCAATTGGTAATTATGCGTTTATGGTAACTTAACTGTACTTTGAACCAATTTAAGCAATAATGTTTTTGATCTAATCAACATAAAATTATTTACCACTGTATAATATGTAAACTCAAGCTTTAGAATCAGTACCGCTCATTTTTCGGCGTACAGGGGTGTCAATTGTCCCAAATTTGAAATCCGGAAAATTAAGCCGAGAGTCTGAGGACGTAGGATAAAGGGAAGAGAGGGCCTACCCCCCCCACCCCCCTGAGCCCTAGCTTCTAGCTTATTGTTCTTTTTTTATAGTCTTTCTAGGTGCAATTTCTGGTGAGTACAATGCGAAATATTATAAACCAAACCATCCGTAACACCGCATGTGTATTTGTATTCTAAACAAATGATATTAAGAACTTCAAAATAAAATTAAAATCGACAAACCATACTGTATCCGAAAACGACTGTCCGAAAACATGTCCCGATACATCATTTGCAAATAAAATAAAATATGCATATCGTTTGACTGCAGAAAATGTAAACCAGTAACCTAGCAAATACGCAGTCAATATATAATTTGATTAACATATTGTTTATGATATTGCAGTGGCTGTGCTTTACTTTGTCAGTTACTGCTCATCATGTCAGTGCCAGCCGCTTACCAATCAGAAATAAATAAAATCGGTACCAAGCGCAAATGTCCGGAATGCCGACGATGCTATAACAATATTCGTTCTGAAATGATCCCGCACTAAAAGAATTTTGTCCCTACCCCCACCCCCCTTAAACAAACTCATCGGATTTACATTCACCTCAAAATCAACCCTGGACGGCTCAAATCCGGATTTCCGGAATAATCCGGAAAATTGACACCCCTGGCGTAGCTGTAACCTGTTTAATGTCACTTTTGACCTTAGATGACCTTTATTCATGATATGTCTGAAATGAATAAACCCGAATTGTGCATTGGCTAATAATACAAAAATCACCGTAAACATTGGTAGTCTGGTTCCCAGACTAAAACATTGGATGCATACAGTATCGTTTGAACTGAAATATAAATATATTGTAAATTACATGTAAATTACAATAAATTAAAAACTGTCATGATACAAAACATCCTCTAAACATTACATCGAAACATTTCTCCTTAGTTTACGAAGCAGTATAGCATTAATCACGTCTGTAAATTTAAAAGAATCTATTGTTTACATGCCGTAGCGGCCACACTAAACACTACAAAAACAGGCTAGATTGCATTTTACCGGTACGCAGTTGTTTACCACTATTGACAAAGCGGGTGTTTGGGGGCAGTAGCTCGCGATACTAGTTGCAATAATCCAACTCCCAGCTATTGACCCTCTAGGTCGCTGGGAGTTGCAACTGCTTACGGCATTTTCCATGTCAAGTCCCCTGCCGAGAATCCGGGCGGCAGTTAAATCCTAAAAAGTAGCCACATAAATTTTTTTCTGGCATAAATAAACACAAATAGATCGTAAATATATCCATTATGAGCAAATAAAAACAACTTACATGATATGTAATGCTCGCATAATATTGATATTAATCCAAAGTTTCAAACACGTCAACGGTTCTTTTAAATGTATCTGTTTTTGCAATGGACAAAGCCAAGTATTCTGAGTAATTCCGAATTCGAAAATAAGCTATAGACCATCTCCAGAATCCTGGGCGAGATCAATCTCGTGTCTAATCTACCAATCGTAATATATGGACTATCTCCGGAACATCCGTAAGATAGATCGAATCGTCAATTCAAAACTTCGGCTTTCGGTTTGATAACGGGTTTTGTATAAAGTTTTTGTTTCAAGTATTTCTCCACAAATCACTCGCAAATTGATATCGGCAATAACAGGTATTGTGTTTGTGACGATGTATTAGGTTGATTAAACTCGATTTTATAGACATACCCGGTACTTGAGACATATTTTTTTTACATTAAAAAATGGGTTACAAGGAAGAACTCTGAGCTGTACGTATGTACTTATAAAAGCTCAGAGCATTCAAGAAGAACTACCCGCGATACTAAGGAAATATATAGGTGTTGAAACTATATCTGTCTTTGATTTATTGTAATCCATATTTGCATTTATTAGTGTAAATATGTTTCTTTGTACTTTGTTTTGTTTATTTTTAATATAAAGTTCTGTTTTTCTGCAATAACTTTATATCAATATGATGCTTGCAATATTGAGTCTTTTATGTTTACATTCTACTAACATCTGTACACATTATATTTATAACACATTATCTTTTATTTCATTCCAACAATATGTTCATAGTTTTTCAGTGGCGAATATGTTTTCTTTTTCTATTTAAACAAATGTATTACTCGTTCAATTATGAAAACCTAGTCATTACAATTGACAATACAACATACAATTTCATAGCTAAAGAAACTTTAGCGTAAAGTTTATATCGTATTGACAGACCTGTACGCTGAAGCTAACCCCGTATCGAAAGTCAACCAGAGTCGTAACATATTTATGTCATGCTATAAATCAAAGAAAGCTCATTTTCTTGAATACATTTCTACATATATTGGTGAATGAATATAAATTACTGCATCGAGGAATATTTTAATGTTCAAATGTTTCAAATGCATCATACAATAGATGAAAATAACTCTCATCAGTCTGAAATTCACAATTTTGATGCCATTGTCGCTTTGTCGCGTGACGAGTTTTCATTTGGATACTTTCGGATAAACCTTGACATTTTATGCTGAAATTGTAAACAATACTTTCGTTTTCTGAAATCTATTATTTGTGATTAACAACTTATGTCTGGTGGATTATAAGACTGATTTCATTGTGAATCAGGTAGTTTTATATAATATTTACTTTGACATTGTATTGACACTACAATTTGTTAACAAAATAAGCCAGAATAATTAAAATACCGGAAATGTCATTCTGAATTTGAAAACACCTGAGCACATGGTTTGTTACAAAAAATGGAAATGACGTCATATGACCGTGAAATCTTGGGAGATTCGCATTTCAAGAAAGTCTGTCAGATCGCCGTTTTTCTCGATATGTAAGAGCAGAATAGATACATTTTAAATGTTTAAGATAGTATTTTGTGAAAGAATATATCAGTTAAATGAGAAAAATGTCAATCTTTCCAATCAAGTGGTTGATTTGGGCCAACAACTGCATTTAAAAGCTGTTTTGGACCGGTCTTTGTTAACTGTCAACTTTTCGGGAATTTCTGGTTGACTTTCCTAATGGGGTTGGTCCATAACTATAAAGGCGCGCCAGTCAAAAACCATAAAAAGCGACATTTAAAGTTATGCCTTATGGAAGCCAGAACTAACAATTTCACCTCTTCTTGTTCTTCATTACCAGGGTTTTTTTTTACTAAGAAAGTGACGCCGATAATCGGCGTCTTCCCCTACCAGAATTTTTCCCCTAAAACTACCATTTCCCCTCCAAAAATATAATTTTTCACCAAAATATAATATTTTACCCTCAAAGAAATGTTTTTTTCTTTCTTTTGGGAAGTCGACACTTATCCTATTTGTACCATGTACAACTATCTCGCTCTCTCTCTCTCCCGACGAACACTCAAATCTGGGAATCCCAGTGATTCTATATATAGCTCTTAAATTACGTCATGGAAACCGGGCAACTAATCGTATAAATCATGTGACTATTTTACTGGATTCCGGTCTTGCGCGAGAAGGGTGATTCGTCAATTAATTACCGGAAACCAGTCGAGTTTTCATCTGGGTTATGTGAAAGCCAAGATGGGTATAAACGTTAAAACAGAAAAAAAGTCTCACAATTGGCGTTCATACACGAACAAAATAAAACGTTCGGACTCGGAAAATATTAATTGCGTTGACGCATTTTTTAAGAATGAATCATCAAAAACCGTTGAAACCCAGCAGGATTCGGAGGTACATGTAATCAACATCGATTAATACTGTTAGGCAGTTCAGTCACGTGACGTCGTTGTTGTGAAATCGATTATGCGTTATAGTGTACTTTCCCGCGGCGCGCTATTTTAGGCACACGCCGGGGACACCCATACTATTTAAAAAGCTCTCCGCATATAAGACATAAATAAATCTGATTATTGACCAATGAGAACGATAGAGGATATTCACCGCTTCAAGACGATTGTTTGGCTGACCTTGTCGGATTAAAAATAGAAAAGTTATAAAGTAAACAAAAATAAACTGCAAGCAAACTTCCCGAAGTTGTAAGTTTTATTGAGTGGCCATGGTCTAGATCGATAGAGGCACCCCTGTCCTAATTGTTTTCATGCTTAGATTATTCATTTGCATTGAATTATGCTCCGGAGCGAGATTTATCTTGACCCTGTAATCTGCGATAGTTGTGACAAAAAAAATCAAAATGGCGTCCTCTGCCGACTCGCAAAATATTTTGATAAGTTATTGCCGATATGAAGCTGAAAGATATTGCTTCGACAACAATGCTCTGTGCAATCATTAAAAAAGGAAATATAATGTTTTTACAAACATATTTTTTTAGCAGCATGCATGTATTTATCCCAGATCGACCGATCACAGTTTTGTCAGCACGTAAAAATGATGGGTGGGGTAATTTTTAATCATGACAGCGCATTCAACTTGTCACAATGAGCCATACCACGCCAGTTTGTTAAGATTAATATTATGTTTTCACAAAATACATACTATTATGCAATATAGAGGGCCAAGACTTGTGATGTTTTTATTTTAAGGTAAATAAAAGCTGTCCTAAGTCAACATGTAGTTGTCAAGTACAACAAATGGCAAGAAGTTAATATCCTAACATCAAGTTTATTTCGGGTAATTATTTTTTGCATGCGGCTACATATTTGCAGAGTTCAGATAATAAAGTTTGTGCCAATTTGTGAGTGTTAATCACTGTTATGTAAGAAAGCAGTAACAGTGTTTTTGTTGTTTTCTTAAATTTTCTGGATAGGTTTAATACCATTCAATTTTTCCAGTTGTTTATAAAGATGTCATTCAATTTATAACGAAAAATTAAATTATAACAACATTTAACAGCAAAACTTGCAATTAAATAACAAAATCCAAATGTCCTGAAAAACAATGTCGGTGTAAAATAATCATGTGTAAATCGTATTTCAAATTTCGGAGGTAAGCCCTTTCGGAAACTTCTCTCAAAAAATTTAATGACACGCTACAACAACAAAAAGAAACGCTGATCTGTTTCAGAATTATTTAGAGTTGTGTTCGTTGTTTTCGTGTTTTTTTTATCGGCGATTTTCTTGTTACTGATGGGTAAACAATTCTGGATATTGGTGAGTATTGTTATTTGTTTTTGTTATTTGTTTAACATTTATTTTAAAATATCTTATTTTAGCATATTAAATACATGACTTTCTCAAGCAAAACAAATATCATGTGTTACATATCCTGTTGAACTGGTTTATGAATGCAAAATTATGATGTTAATAGCAACATTTTCCTGTACTACAGTACAAGTATGATTATACATGTAAAAGAATGTGTTAATTGTAAACAAAAAATACTGAATGTATTCAAAAAAATAGAAAGAAAAAACATGAAAACAATGAAATACCATTGATATAAAAAAATATAAAGAGAAAAAAGCGAGAAAAATATAATGAGACAAAGATTAAAAAAAATATTATTGTGATTTGATATATTGTAATTTTTATCTTTGAAAAATATTGTACAGAATACTGACATTGTGATTTTGGGATATTGTTGAAAGTTGAATGTGTGTGTAAACTGTCTGTTTTAATGAGTGTTATGGGTACAATGTCATTTTGAATAGTATACTTGAAAACCTTTTAAAATTTCCTTTTATTTGATATGTCACATGGCTATATTCAAACAAGATCATGATTCACGTAAAATCCAAGATGGCCGCCATTTAAAAAAGGCGGCCATCTTCCCTATTCAGACTTTTTTTGCTTAAAACTTTGAATTTCATTAAACATTACTTAAAAAATTCAAATCTTGTTCATCCATCATTGTTTAAAGGAAAAAAATTGATTTGATTGCACAAATAGCGTCTTTTTTACCAAAATTCTTTCGTTGGTGGCCATTTTGGCGGCCATCTTGGACGCCATTTTGTTTTTTTTAAATTTTAGGGTAAATGAACTGATGCGGCCGAACTCGACAAACATTTTGGTATATAACTTTTTAATATTTAGATAGGTTTTTATGTAAAATATGGACAAATACAGCATAAACTATGTGTGTTTTTGTCTATGTTGGTGCCATAATGGAAGCATATGTGTTAATGAAGAAAAGGTTTTTTTTGTCACCAAAATATGCGTACCCTCAACGTACTTAAAATCCCATAACTCGGAGAGTTGTTGGTCGATTTTCATAATTTTTGTACTGTTGTGCTAGTTTAGAAGGGTTATGGAGGTTTCGGTAAATGACAAGTTCGGTAAATTGATTTATAGAGTAAAAGCCGTGGAGGTTTCGGTAAATTGATTTTATAGAGGAGGTATACCTACAACGAGGTGTTAATGACACCTATTATCGGCTTACAATAACATTAGGGGCATTTAGTTGCAAACTGTGGATTAATTTTGATGTACATTAATTGAGTTGTTTGGCACTAATTAAATTATCTGTTTAAATGTACGATGTTTGCAAAGTGTTATTATTCATTATCCAGGCTTGCAACCTATTAATATTCTAATCGATGGAGGTAAATTATATATTAAGGTCATGATCGTTTTGTAATTTATATATGTTTTTAAACAATTAGTTGATAAAAACCTTAATTAAAGAGTATTAGTTAAAAAAAATAATAATAATGTGGCTCTTACAAGAGGTGGCCTCCACAGGATGGCATAGACGCATCGACGCACGAGCGTGTTCAGCCAACCTTGGTCTTTACAAGTTGGCCAACCTTCTCAGAGAGGAATCTGAGACAGTTGATCTACATATACGGCTGGTGAGCCAGCACCTTCTCACGAAGATCAGACGGAAGAAGTATGTTACGATACACGGCAGACTACATCAAGCATGGGATGACTACGAAGAGGAGAAGCTGACAACCACTGAACTTCTGAGGATCATCAGCCACATCAATGCCCTTGGACCATCCACAGCGGTCCACCACATGCTCGACGACGACGAGTCTTGAACGATGAACGACTAATATGGTTGAAATGTAACATTAAATTGAACAGTGTCGTACATGTATCTCATTTGTATTCGAAAATCTGAATGATAATAATGTGTCTTATTAATATTGTAGTGCGTCAAAAATGTATCTAATTAATATGTGATTACTCCCTCATTTTTTTTTAAATGACATGAAATATTCAAATATATATATTGTATCCAAGGTTTAGTTGTTGCTTATTTATAATAGATGGTAAAGAAAACGGATTACAAAGTAAATCAGTTATTATTTTTTTATTGATCATTGTTTAGGCAAAAAATGATATCAGTTATTTTGGCCGTAAAACCCATTGTTCAAGTACAGTAGCCAGGTGCCTGTGTATTAATTTGATAATATAATGATCATCACGGCAGCTTGCTATTACACAGTGTATTAATTCGGCTGACGTTGTGTTAGATGTCATTTTTATCAGTTTTCAATTATGTGTATCTCTTCGCTTAACTCAACGTTCAATGACACGCGCACTTAACATAATTATAAAACATAACGCGTATCATTATATTACTTTTTATTAATTAAGTACACGTATTAAATTTTATATATTGTTTTTTCTTGTGTTTTTCTCAACCAGAAAGAAATAATGAAACATATAAATAAATATAAAATTCAACATGAAATCATTTTTATTAAATCATAAGAAATAATGATTTATGGCGGAATAATAGCATTAAACTTAATTGAAGAGCTTACATTGATTCCGCCATAAATCATTATTTCTTATTACTTTTATGTTACTATTATGTTATTTAAATAAAAGCACCAATTTAAAAAACAAACAACAGTATTGCGTTATTTAAATCGTAAAATTAACTAGAAATTTCCTAACAGAATTCGTTTTTCAGAGGTAGCTCATTCATTTCCCTTAATTCTTTACCTTAGGCATAGCATTAATTACTCAACTCAAAAGTAATCCACAGTTTGCAAATAAATGCCCCCAATGTTATTGTAAGCCGATAATAGGTGTCATTAACACCTCGTTGTAGGTATACTTCTTCTATAAAATCAATTTACCGAAACCTCCACGGCTTTTACTCTATAAATCAATTTACCAAACTTGTCATTTACCGAAACCTCCAGCACCCGTTTAGAATAGCTCTACATGAAAATTACAGTCTTAAATACATATAAATGAAATATCCTTACCCCCCTGAACTCCCTAATACTGTCGGATTATTGTGAAAGTGAAAGTAGACAATCGGCAGCTGCCGCACCTTTCCCTTCCAACACTGTAGCAGATCTAGATCGTCAACCCATTCATCATGAAATTGAAATCACAATATTGAAATCGTTGCCCAGCCCCAGTTGAAAAAAATTCCCATTATTAGATCTACCCCTGCAACTTTATTTAGGACTTTGACTTTAATATCATACTTGTTCATGTGTTTAAGAACAAAAAGGTCAGAGACATGTCTCTTTTTCTAAAAAAAAACCTTTAGTCTGTAGGCGAGTTATAGACATTGAAATGAACAGTTTTTATTTTTTCCCCAAATATGTCTTTTTCGCGCTCGATTTTCCCCTTTTACCCAGCGTCCAGCGTCTTCCCCTTTTTCTAAAAAAAAACCCTGATTACAGTAAGTATATCATCTTATTATCACTCACTACCTTTATTAAAATACATGGTCGCTCCATTCCATTTCCTTTCACTGGTCGCAAACATTACAACATCAACGCCGTATATCTTTTTAAAGATATTAAATTGTTCTGTTTCTCTTTCCAAAACGTCCGCCATTTAGGTATATTTCATTCCCACAAAATGACAGACATGAAGAGAAAAGTAAAACTGGTTATTACAACAACCGATTAAAAGGTTGAACACCACTTACATTATTAAACCATATTGACACTGTTAATAAGCATCAATCTCCACTCAGAGTTGTCGTTCCTTGCTCTCAGATGTTGAGTGATTCTATTTTTGGCGTTAAATAATATGATTATAGGTGCTACCTAATTTACGGACAAAAGCTTTTTTGATAACCATGTATTTTTAATAAATATATGAACATTATTGTGTTTAAGATATTATAATTGTTTCAATAATAAAGTAATGCGTCCAAAAAATTCAATCTTCAAACAAGTAACCTGTTCTTTAAGATCTAGCATCTTATAATTTTGTGTGTTTTCTTGCCGCAGGAATTTAAAGCTGGTTCAGTGGCTGCGGTATAGTTGATATGTCTGCTTACTGGCTAAGTCACTGGGAGGTCTCTGTAATTATCCCTGAAGTAGGAGCATTCTTTAGATTGCCCTTATGACACTAAGTACTGGTCCTACCCAGGAAACAGTTTGTTTCATCAAATGTGTCAATTAAACTTAACAGCTTGCAAATGCAGTTGATTTTAGCATACACTGATTTAACATAATCAAAATTATGTGATTTGTCATTACCGGTAATCAATTTTGATTGACTGTCATCAATTTACAATATTATTTACGTATATGAAATTACAAAGTGATGTTATCTTTTGAAAAACTGTGGAATCAATGAAGTAACATTGTATTACCTTTTACAAAATTAAAATACTTGTTTTGTTCTAGCCCATAAAACATGTATTATTGAACATCAAGTAATAACCAATTAATTAATTACACAATAGAAAGGAAATCATATTAATGGCATTATGCATTAACTAAACAAGCTATTTGCTACTGTTTAGAATTACACTATCTAACTAAAAAATGATCACAACATGTACTTAGTGCTTTTACATACTTGTGGTAAGTTTTGTATTACTAGTTTGACATTTATTGGCAGACACTTGTCCATATATAGACTAAATTTGCATGGGAACCTTCATATTTCTTCAGCATAATTGCCTTCAAATTGTTCATTTAACAACACCATAATGCCATAGCTGATTTTTTTTATAGATAGACAGATATAGACTTTTCAAAGTTCTATAAAAGTTCACACATGTTCCATCCAAGTAAACCAACAGAATCAATAAATAAGATCACCACAGCTAATAACTGTGTGTATAGCTTCGAAACTTTGATAGTTCAGGAATCCCTCCTTTGTTGATTTCTGGATACCAAAACTGTCAGTTTTGCTCGATAGAATGGCTTGAGTGATGCCCAGCTCTTGCCTTGGCAGAACAGTTTCTAAAAACGGAAAACCAACAAATATCTTAAAATTTGATAAATGATGCACAATAATTATATGGGAAATCCAGTATTATTACATGCGACATAGTCTGATTTCAGCTGTGCACCAACTTTATACAGGACATCTGGTATTTTGGACATTTGACTAATATGCTATACTCAATGAAACATGGTCCTTTGTCCGACACGCACCATGACTATACAGGAAATCCAGTAATTTGACAAATTCCCAACATGTTATAGTCACTGTCAGCCGTGCACCATCATTATACGGGACATCAAGTATTTGTAGGTATTTGGATATAATGACCAACATGTTATACTCAATGTTTCATGGTCACTGTCAGCCGCGCACAATCTTTATACTGGTCATCCAGTATTTGGACAAGTGCATTACATGTTATATTCAATGTTACATAGTCCCTTGTGAGCATCGCACCATCTTTATACCAGACATCCAGTATTTGGACATGTACCTACAATGGTATACTCTATGGTATATACAGTAGTCACTGTCAGCCGCGCACCATCTTTATAGGCTACATCCAGTATTTGGATATATACCTACAATGGTATACTCTATGGTATATACAGTGGTCACTGTCAGCCGCGCACCATCTTTATAGGCTACATCTGGTATTTGGAAATGTACCTACAATGGTATACTCCATGTTATATAGTCACTGTCGGCCGCGCACCATCTTTATAGGCTACATCTGGTATTTGGACATGTACCTACAATGGTATACTCTATGGTATATACAGTAGTCACTGTCAGCCGCGCACCATCTTTATAGGCTACATCTGGTATTTGGATATGTACCTACAATGGAATACTCTATGGTATATACAGTAGTCACTGTCAGCCGCGCACCATCTTTATAGGCTACATCCGGTATTTGGATATGTACCTACAATGGTATGCTCCATGTTATATAGTCACGGTCAGCCGCGCACCATCTTTATACGGGACATCTGGTATTTGGATATATGCCTACAATGGTATGCTCCATGTTATATAGTCATTGTCAGCCGCGCACCAGTGTTTTAAGGGTCATCCAGTATTTGGATGTATGCCTTACATGTTATACTCAATGTTATATGGTCCCTTTTCTGTCGTGCCTCATCTTTATACAGGACATCCGGTATTTGGACATTTGTTTAACATGTTATACTCAATGTAACATAGTCACAATCAGCCGCGCTCAAACGTTTTAAGGTACATCCAGTAATTTGATGTATGCCTTACATGTTATCAGGTACTCAATGTTATATGGTCCCTTGTCAGTTGCGCAACATTTTTACACGGGACATCCCGTATTGGGATGTATGCCTTATATGTTATACTCAATGTTGCATGGTCCCTTGTCAGCCGCTTACACTCTTTATGCTGGACATATGGTATTTAGACATATGCCCAGCATGTTAACGTCAATATGACATAGTCCCTTTTCAGCCACGCGCCATCTTTATATGGGACATCCAGTATTTGGACATGTGCTTAAAGTAAAATGTTATACTCGCGTCGAACAAAATGGCATCGGATTCCGTATAGACGAGGAAGGTAGTTTGTGTTAAAACACATACGCTTATTCGAATTGCGTTTTATATATGTGTGTAATGTCTTTCCTTTCGTCAAATTTATCGAAGAAAAAGTAAGAAACACCTTGCTTTATACGTTTACTGTGTTTACATTTTTTATTTTGGAAAAGTTTGAAATTGAGTCTTGTTGGGAAAGCCAGGCTTAATGCATGTGTGTTGTGTCGTCCCAGAAAAGCGTTTGCGCTTTAATGGAATTTTGTTTTAAAGGAAATCCTTTCTTATGCACGGGCATTAAGCCCGGTTTTCCAACTGCGCGACTCAGCACATGTTACAGGTATAAAGTTATTTATAAAAGAGGCAATAAAATAAAACGCCAGGATTGACTGACCAACCCTTACATTCATACTGAAAGCTTACACATCTGTAATCCTTAAAGACCAAATTTTATTTAAGTTTTGTTTGTAAATTTTAATAATCGCACATCTTTTTAATGACGCGGGCATTGTTTCATGTAATGAAAGTAAGGTGTCTTACGAGTAAATATTCTCACAAATCGAAGTTGTCGGGCTAATAGGATAAGACCAATAATATAGGATTTGATAAACATGTACTTTAAAGTATAATCAGTTGCTAAGTATCTTATTTGAACAAAAATACGCTTCATTTACATTTGTATTTGTTCAAAGATTGTGAAAGTATTTCGATATATGCCCTACATGTTGTACTCAATAGTTTATGGTCATGGTCAGCCGTGCACCAACGTTATATGGGACGTCCAGTATTTGGATATACATGTATGCCTTGCATGTTGTTCTCATTATTACATGGTCCCTTGTCAGCCGCGCACAATCTTTATAGAGGACATCTTGTATTTGGATATATGCCTTACAGTTTGTACTCCTCATTTCATGGTCCCTTGTCCGCCGCACACATCTTTATACAGGACATCCAGTATATGGATATATGCCTTACTTGTAATACTCAATGTTACAATCAGTGTCAGCCGCGCGCTTACTTTATTCGGGACATAGGTATTTGGACACCTGCCTCACATTTTATTCGCAGTATTACATGGTCACTGTCAGCCGTGAACCAACGTTACGCGAGACATTCAATATTTGAACATAAGAGTTATATATTCCTTTAATAGCCGCACACCATCTGAATTCCAGGACATCCAGTATTTGGATATATGGCTTACATATTGTACTCAAGAGTAACATGGTAAGTTTATTGAAAACATGAAAAAGAATACTGAATGATATTTTATTATTTAAATGGCGACAAACATGAAAATATGTACAATTTTATTGCCAGACATTACGACACATTTAAAATTAGACATAAGATGAACATGGTATAAAATAACAATACTAGGCAAAAAAAGGTCATATTGAAATACAGTAATGAAATTTCATTTATTTGTTGATTAAAATTAAACAAGGGACAAAATTGTCACAAAACCTGGTTTAAAAAAATAAATATTTATAACTAGAGCTTTGTCACATACGTGTACCGAGTAATTTTAATATCTCACAATGAATGACATAGTTATGGCCCAGACAAGCTCATTTATGGCCATTTTTGTCTTTTGAACTCCAAGTGTGACCTTGACCTTGGAGATATTGACATAATTCTTTTGCATGACACACCGTCTAATGATTGTGAACAAATGTACAGAGTAATTTTCAATTTCACAATGAATGACATAGTTATGGCCCAGACAAGCTCATTTATGGCCATTTTTTACCTTTCAATATCATTGCAATATCAAATAAAAATACAAAGGCAAATCAAAGCTGAATTTAAGTGACATATTAGGCTCATTTGCATATCTATTGATACTTAGGCTATAGCTTTGTCACCAATCACTTAAAATACCCAAAAGACAGTTTTGAATGGGATGAAATTGACTGACTCAGTTAGGAAAAAGAGCATAAGTTTGGGATATGTCAATAAATTCACATGAAAATTGTGTCTCGCATATCTTCACTGCATGCTTATGACGAGGTATAAAATTAGTCACTAAGTTCCCATTAGGTGGGGAAAAGGCATAAATTATGTAAAAATTTACTTGAGAATTGATATAATTTTTCTGCATTTCATCAGTGTATGAACTGTCAGAAAAATTACACCTAATTTGCATAAACACCAACGTAATTACAACACAAAATTATCTTAAAGCTGAAATTCTATCGTGGTAAGGGTCATTAAAGTCCCGGAAAATTGAGCTCAATGTCTCGGCATTGGTATGAAAACTTATGGCATGTATGTGGAAGCACTTTAATTTTAGAGCCAATGTTAAGGTTTGAGCACAACGCGGACGGTTGACGTCAGACGACACGACGAGCTGGATATGACAATACCTCGGGTTTTCTCCAAAAACGACAAGCTTATAAAAATCTACTAAAGTTACTATATTATTTATACAAATGGAATTCAAAAAGGTACCTGTACATAACAACAAACAATTACTGACTTACTGATCAAAGTTCATTAATTTTTGCGATGAATAAGACCGAGTTCCTGAAAATCCCTGCACACTTGATGAAGTTATGACTGTTCAAAGCAATTCACCTGTTTTTGGGTCATTTTGAGTTGAATACCTTCAAAAATGACAATATTAATCAGACAGTTCTATGAATTATTACAATAAAACCCCAAAGATTGATAACTGCTGGAAAGACTGCCTTATTGTCTTCATAGGATGGCATATAACTATCTGGTACATTTTTGTACAGAAAATAACCAGTCTAAACAAGAAATGTGTTTGTCGGAAACACTATATCCCCTTCTGCGCCGCTTTGAAGCTATATATTTGACCTTTGACCTTGAAGGATGACCTTTACCTTGACCTTTCAACACTCAAAATGTGCAGCTCCATGAGATGCACATGCATGCCAAATATGAAGTTGCTATCTTCAATATTGCAAAAGTTATGGCAAAATGTTAAAGTTGGAGCAAACAAACAAACAGACCAACAGACAGGGCAAAAACAATATGTCCCCCACTATAGTGTTGGGGGACATAAAAATACGCCCAGTGTTCATAAGATTTGCATTTCATGACGCAAGTTTTTTTACGAAAAATTACGTAATTAAATTTGTATTTGTGTTTTTGTACGCTTTATTTTGAATTAAATTGCGTTTTTGCTTATTTTAATTGCCTAATAACACAAATATGCTTGTAATCTATAGCCCTGCATGCTTGCTTTCCATGCGTATACCTTGACCTTGTACATTGCTGGATAATTTTCGCGCTCTTTTGTCAGGAAATATACATGATGATTATATTTGAAGCATTTGTAAACGTCGCATTGACATTAAAAAATTGGCAGTGTGTTTTGGATTACAAATTATTATACTCATTTGGAAATTTAAGAGAACAATTATACTCGTGTTATATTTGTTATGAATTAAATATTGATTTGTTAAAACACTTTACGTATCAAAAAAAATGTTTTTATAATATTATGCATGAAAAGCACAATTTCCAGGAGGATAACACCCGTTGGCTATCATCAGTCTCTTACATAACTTGCCATGGTTTTATCGCAGAGAAGTACACTGCTCCAACCAATTAATGTGGTACATGTAGGTAAAACAAAGCCATAAAACTGCAATAAACCCCTGAAATTATTGATTGATAGTGACATGGGGTTATTGAGGTACATCTGATTCACACTGATGCCACCAGTTAATATCAGATCCTACAGTAAAAAAAATAAAAAAATCCCGACCTTCAATTCCCAATAGGGGTACATGTGAAAGAAACCGATCAAGTGCTGGTCTGTGGGTATTCATCCAACCCTGTCCTTCAGGTTGATATTGAGGGAAAGAAGAGATTGCTAAATTGGCCTCACACAAACCCTCGCTCTGTTCACTACAACAGACACACTTGTTCTGTCATCATTGAATTGTATAACAAGAACGAATTTAAGATTCGTATGGATTAGGGATTTTTTGTTGTGCGGAACTCAAAAAGCAAAACAGTGGGAGTAATGTAAACTTGTTGATCACCCGAGTTATGTAATTCAGATTTTGATGGCTAATGGGATTGTGTTTACGTGGATGTGCAACAAAAAATGTTGATAATCGTATGATACTTAATGTCTGTCCATCTGGAACTCGGCAAGCAAGGGAATATTTCGGAGCAAATTATTCACATTTCATTAAAACTCAATATACAGTATCCCAATGGGTTCTGTTCCAGACATTTTCAACTCTTTAATTACAAGTTTTGTAAGGAATTTTGTTTCTTGCTAAATTGATGGAACTCCTAATCTGTAGTATCCTTAAAAATAAGATACCTGTGTATATTTGTTAGGTCTTTACACTCAGATGACTTTTAACAGAGCTTTTTTCCATTTGTCATACTTATTTAAGACATTTCAGTTGTATGTAAGATTGCAAGAGCTAATAAGTTGATTGTCGCCGTTGTGTAATGGATATGGTGTCCGCCTAGCGACCGGGAGGTCACGGGTTCGATCCCCGCTGTGGGAGCGTTCTTTCAATCTCCCATATAGACACCAAGTACTGGTTCTAGGCCCAGGAAACGGACTCGAGAGCATTTCAAATAAGTAGGAATTACTTTCTATGCAATCAAAATAAAATAGGTTTAAACTAAATTAAACTAAGTCGATTGTGTTTTTATTGGGCATGGTTTCCTTTGCTTCCAAAAGCATCATTATTATAATCATTCTGATTTATGTTTCCAATATATAAAATTAATGTATGCTTGCATATAAATAAATGTAGAAGACATAGGCATGGTTTTATTATTATTCGACAATTTATTAAAAATAAATATGCATACTCATCCAACAATATAACCAATAACTAGTCTCCTAGAAACACTAGTTTGCTTGAAACACTTTTCCTCCTTATTTAAAACTTATTAAAAAACAATGTCATTAATTGAATCATTGCTCATATTGTCACATCAAAGATACGAACAACAAAATATTTTTTATGTCTATATCCGTATTACATATAACCAATTCCTCTCCTTCTTCTGTAAAATTTCATATTCACTCGGCTCCTGTAAGAATAAAGAGCTACATATACAACCGTACAAAGTAAGAACAAATATATGATGTTAAGAAGAAAATTTCCTGTAAAAATATTTATTTAAATGACCCGCATCATGTGAAAATGCAGTTTACAACATATGTCGACAGTGAAATTGCAGACCAGCCTGCACAATCTGGTCAAGATCTACCCTGTCCTCTAATTATACCACGAAACCTTGCGGTACTTTATAATGGAAATTCTAGCTCCTGACGAGATTGCGCAGGCTGGTCTAGAGCTACCCTGGCCTCATAAGTCTTTAGACCCATTTTTGCATGATGCGGCTAAAATGACTTTTCAACTTTCTCTCAACATTCTAAAAAGACCTTTGACTACAAAGCTGACAGACAAATATCTGCAATTTCTGTACTACGCAATGTACAAATTGAAGAATTTCTCCAACTTTATACTAAACATAGTCAAACAGACACCAATAAATAACACAAAGAGAGAGCTTTAAATATGAATTGCACAACTCACGGCACAGCTTCCACATGATTCAGAGCCCATTGATCCTTCCCCTCCCCACCATGGACTGGCTGCCACCAGCGGAACTGAACACCCTCCAGCTGAGCCTGATACGGAAGGTCATATGCCATAGGCTTGGGGGTCAAATGATCCGCAGGATCATGCCTAGCCAGCAGTCTCCACTCTGAGCCCTGGAAAAAAGTATGCCTTATCAATTAAAAGTAAACAGAATTACGAGTCCAGAGTAAAAATGAACAAATGTGTTCTTAGACTTGCAACTTAACAAGAGAGCAATGGTGACCCTTAAACACTTACATGAGTTAACAAACACAAATTGTTGAAAAATTGAACGGGTGATCTATATTTTTACTCCACTTTACTCACATTCAAACAGCGCCTTCATTTTTCAACAAAAACATTTCTACCAAGTTTCATAAAAAATTAAGACTATTTTTTTTTTGTAATCTCCCTCAAGATGTGAATCTTATCAAGGTTGAGTTCGATTCTGAGTAAGTGCATCCAGGCAAAATCTTAGAGATACCTTTTTTCCACTCTAGAGACCACATTTATGACTTAATTCTGATGCAACTTAGTCTGGATATTAATCTCGACTATATCTAGGCTAAGTTTCAATGATGGTCCTATGCAACCTAGAACTAGGTTACGAGATCAAATATTTGAAAACCTTGTTATCACTGTAGAGGACATAATATCTTAATCAATCTTGGTCAGAATATTCACCTTGAAAAAATGCAACCACTTTGGAGACAACATTTATGGCTCAATCTCCATGAAACTTGGTCACAATCTTTATTTTGACAACATCTGAGTTAAGTAGTATTCTTGGTCACATGCGTACAAAACCACAGTCACTTGGTCAAACATTTGAATAGCATTGTTAACCCTCTGGCAGCCACATTAATGTTTCAATCTTGGCAAGACTTGTCAGAATATCTAGGCCGAAAGCCAATCTGGGTCATGTACGTTCTTAAACAAGGTCTTGATATAAATTTAAGATAAAACCTTGTTACAAGTAAGGAGGCCATATTTATGACTCAATATTGATAACACTTTATAAGAATATTATTTTTGACAATACCAAGGCCAAGACAAATGTGTTTAACCCTTTGCATGCTGGGAAATATGTCATCTGCTAAAATGTCGTATGCTGAATTTCTAAAATTAGCATTTTATTTAATTTTTTTTCAAAGAATGCTATCAGAATAGCAAACAGTTTGGATTCTGATGAGACGCCACATTCTGTGGCGTCTCATCTGGATCCAAACTGTTTGCAAAGGCCTTTAAAATTCGGTTCCAGTGCTGAAAGGGTTAAAAACTAGGTCTTCGGGTAAAGTTTTAACAATTAGTTTACCTCTAGCTCAGGTGAGCGATTCAGGACCACTATGACCCTGTTATTAAGTTTTATGTCTCAAATGAAACAAGGGACAAAATTGTCACAAAACCAGGTTTTCATTGTGAAAAAAAAATCTGATAAAGGGAGAAAACTAAAACTGAACTTTTGAAATGAACAAACAAAATTAACCCCCTTTGTAAGTTTGTTTTAAAAAAATATATATTTTTAGTCGTGGCGACCTTGACATTGGAGATATTGACGTGATTCTTTCGTGTAACACACCGTCCCATGATGGTGAACAAATGTGCCAAATGATTTTAAAATCTCACAATGAATGACATAGTTATGGCCAGGACAAGCTCATTTATGGCCATTTTTGACCTTTGAACTCAAAGTGTGACCTTGACCTTGGAGATATCGACGTAATTATTTCGCGCGACACACCGTCCAATGATGGTGAACAAATGAGCCAAATGATTTTAAAATCTGACAATGAACGACATAGTTATGGCCCGGACAAGCTTGTTCCGCCCGCCCGCCAGCCAGCCAGCCAGCCCGCCCGCATTCGCCAATCTAATAACCAGTTTTTTTCTTCGGAAAACCTGGTTAAAAATAGGTTGGTGAATAAATTTCAATGTTGCCTTACTTGAAAATAAAATTGTGGACAGACAAAACTAGATATTTTCTCTGTATTGACCAATACCCTCACCCATGCATCATTTATTCAGTTAAATTATTAAGCAAGTTGCTACAATCAAGAATATTTTTGTTAGATACATGTACCTCTGCTCATCACATCTTATTATTGAATACTAGTGCATAACAGAAACATAACTTGCTTATTTTGCAGCAAAACATACATTATTTGCTGAACAGGGCACCAAAGCATAACTTATTTATTGAAAACTTTAGCAAAACATGCTTTATTTTTGGAATAACTAAAGTGAAGCATACCCTTATTTATTGAAAACTGAAGCAAATGCTAATTAATAAGTTAAATATTGCATCAAAGCTTACCTTATTTTTTGAATACTGCAGCAAAACACCCCTGTACTGTGAGGCATCTTCCATTTTAACATTGCACTCAGGTGTTTGTGCACAACATCCTATTTGTAGCACAAACATTATTTTGCTGAAAAAACAAATTCACACATTGACTCAAATAGTAAATGACGATAAAATGTATACTTTTATTTTCATTACATGTAATGCATGAATGTCACAAATCAGTTTATTTGTTCAGTTTACAATTGAAGGAGACCAGTATATACCTTGGTCTAGTAATGTCCATTTCCACAGTGCGTGCCTCCCTCTGACCACACCCATTAAAGTACAGGGTCTTGCCATGGGCATATGGTAACAGGGCGCCACTTCCAAACCCAATACCTCCACCTGACACCCACTCCCAGCGTGTTGCATAGATCCCATCTTCAAATGAATCAAAGATGCGGCTTGGCTGCTTCTTCAATGGCATACATGACACACCTGCATTAAACGTGAATTTTATTACAAAATAGTGTTTGTGATTATTTAGAAAAGAATTTTTTTTTAAATCTAATATTTATACAAGTTTATATGACCCGTCAATTAAACCAGGTTATATTGATGTATCTATGTCCATCAGTTTATTTATTGGTAGACCAATTTTATTTTATTTTTTCCAACCGATGAGGTTGCTTTTTACCACCATTTCTAAAAATGTTTAAATTTTAAACATTAGGCTAGGCCAAATCGACTCTGCAATTGTTGA
This sequence comes from Dreissena polymorpha, assembly GCF_020536995.1. Lineage (NCBI taxonomy): Eukaryota > Metazoa > Mollusca > Bivalvia > Myida > Dreissenidae > Dreissena > Dreissena polymorpha. The sequence goes on along the minus strand of NC_068360.1, from coordinate 256,600 downwards.
GTGACCGCCCTTGAATGATCTGAAAAATGACTATTTGTGCCGTTTGTGATTTTGAAGTCCAACATTTTCATCAATCTTAACAACACTTCATAAAAACATTTGCTTTATTAATATATAAGACAAGATCAATAAGTTCAAGGAATACTTGGGTTATGACCATTAATAACTTGAAATTGTCCATGGAACAATTTCTACTTGATTTTTAACCAAAATTGATGAAATTGTTTTAGAGAAAAGTTAAATGCTACTTTTAGGACATCACAATTGTGACCTTGATGGAGGATGGGCATTTTGTCCATTTTAAGGAGCAAAAAATATTAAAGGCCCATGTTCATGTTCCATACAAAACTGAACTTACTTTAAAACATAGCTGGTGAATTATTGTTTTAGGAAAAAAATATTGATTTAACTACAATATGTACATAATTTCATAGACATTAACAAGCTTCATTATGAAAAAGTTATTCAAGAGATAAGAGCACATGAGGAAAAAAAAGAAAGAATTTTGTTTAACCCTTTCAGTGCGGGAACCGAATTTTAAAGGCCTTTGCAAACAGTTTGGATCCAGATGAGACGCCACAAAACGTGCATCAGGATCCAAACTGTTTGCTATTCTGATAGTATTCTTTGGAAAAAAATTGAAGAAAAAGCTAATTTTAGAAATTCAGCAGACGACATTTTAGCAGACGACAAATTTCCCAGCATGCAAAGGGTTAAAACACTATTCTTCAAGATAACAAAGGATGTTACCAGTGTATCCCTCATCACAGTGGCAGGTTCCCCCCTTGCAGTCCCCCCGCCCATGACACATGACAGGGCAGCTCTCCCCGATGTAGATATCGTCCAGGGCCCAGCCCAGAGCAGACTGGTTCCCTGTATCCTGGAGCCAACGGAACCTCGTTGTACTGAAAATAGCAATGGAACCTTGCAGTACTGAAATTAGCGACGGAAACTTGTACTGATATTAGCAACATTGTCTTTGATTTGATATAAGGGAATATCAATGTTTGGCTCTTCTCTGTCAAAAGGACAAAAAACTGATATTAAAGACAATTTATGGAGCTGTGTTTAACTAAAATTAACAAACAAAATGTTTTAAGTAGTGTTATATATTGATATGAAAAGGTGAAATTATGAATTATTAAGCTGAGGTCAACACCAAATTAACATAAGAATTGTAAAGTTTTATTCTAAAAGGTCATGAATGAGTTTTATGGTGGAGTTGACATGATTTTTAAGTGTTCACTGCGTAAAATTTACAGACAATTGTATGATAAAACTGAATTACCAGTAAGGAGGCATCAGTTCAAAAATTTTTGGCATTATTCATTCAAAAGTATCTGACAAAACATGTCATGTAACTATGGCAACACACCTGGAGAAAGTTTTCTCTGGTAAGCCGACAGTGACACGAGACCACACAGGGTTTTTGTCCACCGTGTATTCACTGGCAACATGGTACATGTTGGGGCTACAGTCCATTCTCAGATTCACGTCCGGCAGACACGTGGGTACCACCTCGTGCCATGTGTCCATCAGGGGGTTCTTGTTAAACATGAGTCTGACTGGAGGGTGGCTATCACACACGTTGAATGCTTTGTTGCAACCAACTACAATCTGAAAATAAGGATGTAAGGATACATTATAGAAAATCTGAAATGGTTTAATGATAACAAACAAGGACGTGCATTCAGCCAATCTTAGACTAAAGCATAACCAAAAACAAGAGAAACTATGAGATACACATGCATGCCAAATATAAAGTTGCTATCTTCAATATTGCAAAAGTTATTGCAAATGTTAAAGTTTGACCAACTAACAGACAGGGCGAAAACAATATGTCCCCAGTACAGACTGGGGGACATAAAAAGAAACAAACACAAATTCTTAGTGTGAATATACACATGCTACTAATGCTGCTAAAGTCAATACATTTTGTAACAGATTGTTTGTAATGTAAAGCCTTCTTTATGTCTTAAGTCAGTTGAACATAAGTTTGTGCCATAGACTTAGAATAAATCCCACATGTATTAACTGTATTTCCGTGAAAATTGTGTACCGGGTAGATACTAAAAAAAACAACAAATAACCACTTTTATAATTTAGTTTTGTATTTTTACAAAACATAATTTTATTAAGAAATACAAATGGGCTATACAGACAAAAAGATTTACATTGTTTTATTGTGTCTAATGCTCATTTAAAACCCATGTTTCAATCAGAACTGACTTATTAAGTTAACCTTTTCATGTAACTGGTTAACTGAAAAAAAACTAAACATGTTTAAGCATACTATGAAGAATGTCATATAGCTAGTACAAGTATTTACTTAAATTTCTTTTAATAATTTAAGATTGCTTTGTTGATAACAAAAGCGGCCATATCAGTTAGTGTTTTTTTTAATGTATTATAAAATGTATTCACATAGATTTGTAAATATGTTGAATTTTGGATATATTTATTCTGCGTTAAATGCAAATGTGTAAGAAGTTCTATGAACTACACAAATTAACTATGTTCATGTTCAGTATTCATTATTCTATTCGTGTTGGCGCCGATTATGTTTCGCATCATTATGTTTCGCAATGTGTGGCTTACAAAATATTGTGTTTCCTTGTTTATCAGTTTAAACTTTGTTAAACTTGTAAATTGCTTATCAAAATATCAAAATAAGCCATATAAGTCTCTACTGCTTGATTTGTATTAACATGTAAGTAAATGTGTCAATACCGTCAACACTAATAGCTACCACTCCCAATAGTACACAAGCTACATTTTCGCGAATAAAACTAATAAATATTGACAATTATCAAAACAACCATCACTTTGCAATGAAAAAGACACTGGTTTATTGCCTTTTTTACTTAGATTATTGATACATTATTGATTCCCGTCGTTGTTGTGGTATATTGTTTTAAGTCGGCCCAAGGGTAATTTTGTAGTATTGCATGAGCAAAATAAAAATGGAAAAAAGCATTATTAAAACAAGAGATGTGTTTGTCAGAAACACAATGCCCCCAACTGGGCCGCTTTGATACATGTTTTTTTACCATTGACCTTGAAGGATGACCTTGACCTTTCACCACTCAAAATGTGCAGCTCCATGAGATACACATGCATGCCAAATATCAAGTTGCTATGTGAAGGGACATAGAAGTTATGAGCATTTTTCGAAACCTTAATGCGAAACCTAAATGCAAAGTGTGACGGAAGGACAGACGGACGGACGGTCCGATCACTATATACCCTCCTTCAGGGGCATAAAAAAACAGTTTCAGGTTAAACACTACCAATTAAGTAAATGGTTAACTGATTGTTTTAGTAGGTTAACTGGTTAACATGTTGCATCCCTACTGTTAAGTAATTTAACCTTTAAATGACAGATTTGGCTTCAAAATTGATTATAAAGGGTAAAAAATGATGTGTTTGATTGAAAATTTAATTTCAAACAGAGATGACTAAAAAAAGGGAAACTGAAAAGCACAATCTATATTTTAATTTAAATATAGAAGAAAAAGATTTGATACTGCAAAATAGTAAAAAAATAGCAATACATGTACATTTGAAAAAAAGTTGTTCAAAATAGGGATGTTAAACTGCATTTTAAATTAAAGATTATACAACTAAAACCATTTTCAGGAGGAAACCAATACAAAACACAGCATATAATTTAAAGTAAATACCAAGAGAAACAAAATGACAAAGAATTGAAAAAATACACACTGACTGACCTTAAACTGCAGGATATAGTTATGTTGAACAATAGCCTGCTTAGTGGTGAAGTGCCTCTGTCCTGTCCCTTCCTCCCACACAATAGCACTTCCCTCCTTTTTGCACATTTCCTCTGCAATGTGACCTTGAACGTTGAACTCCCAGGGCTGATCATTCAGTATGACAGACTCATTAAAATGTATCTGAATCTGGGCTGGGTTGATCTCATGTCCCCCTGAAAAGCATTTGTTAAGATAATTTAACTGTCACTCTTACAGTAAGACATACATTATTTTCAAAATAATTTTGATGACAAAAGAGTTATGTTGTGAAGATTGTTAACATTATTAGCAGGTAAATGTTACTTATCCTGACACAAGATGGTAACTACATTCACAACAACTAGCGCATGTCAATAATTTGCATAAATCAGATGTACACATTGGTTTTTGTGCTGTATGCATGTTGAGAATTTTCTTTGTAACCAATATATCTCCTGACATACAAATGAATTATCACTTGAAGTTGTAATTGATCAATTTAACATTGCAATATGTAATCTCAATATTCACTTACCAATGTACACGTTATCAAGGGCCCAAGATGGCTGCTCCCTGCTAGGGTCCTGAGACAACGGCTGCCACCAGCGAACCCTGGTACTCGGCGTACGGGCGGTCTGTGGGAGCCGGATGTAGGTGTGTCGAGGGTCCGAGTAGCCTGTGTAGTCCAGTATGTGGAGGGTGTGCCAGTGTATGCCCCCGTCAGTGGAAAACTGGAGGACTACGCTCTGATCATGACTGAAGGGCTTGAAGCAGCCTGTACCATTACCAGCACCACCAATACTTGCCATGTACTGAACAAACCTGTGAACATATGTCATACAAGCATGTACCGTTACCAGCACCACCAACACTTGCCATGTGCTGAACAAACCTGTGAACATATGTGATACTAGCAGCCTGTATCTTTACAAGCACCACCAAAACTTGCCATGTACTGAACAAACCTGTGAACATATGTCATACAATAATAGATTGTTTGCTTCAGTCTGCTTCTTCATTACCGGTAAATCAATATTGTTGTTAAATTAACATTTTTATTTACATTGGATGTAAGAAATCGTTCTAAACAGGTTTTTGTTTCAGAGGAAGGGTAAAATATTGCAAGTTTAAAGGATCCTCAGTATCCATACTTCATGCATAATTGTGATATGCCTTGAAACACAATTTTGATTGATGTAATGTCTATAATAATAATTTGTGTGTGTTTATATTATTTATAAATAATTTTAATTAAGTCTTTGTAAACCAAAAAATATTTAATATAATCAAAATATTACACAACAACATATACGCGTAAATGCTAGCACAATACCTTGCTATGCTTAAACGAACTGAACAAACTTGTGAAATCAAGGGGCACTAACAACCTATTTTTATGTTGATATAGACTTTGATCAACAAATAAGCACTTCAATTTAGCCATTTATAACTATAGAGCTTTGTTTCAAAAGCGACTAAAAATACCACAGCACTGCTTTCTCACAGGAATAGCAGCCAATCCAATAGCTAAGTTCAAAGGCACTCAGGACATTGTGGAGCAATGGGCATGAAAAAGATGTCTTGCAAATCTATCCATCATGTTTATAATTTATTTTAAATGTCAATTCAATATCTCAAGAAATGATGAACAAACTTAGAACATGTAATGCTTTTGCCATAAAAATGGCAAAGTTCAAGAGTACATAACTACAGAATATATGCATCAATGGGCATGGAAAGTGTCTTGCACATCTACACATCATGTGAAATTTTAATTCTATTACTTGACAAATGTAGAAGTAGTTTGGTCCACATTTTTATTTTCTGTAAAAAAAATGGTTCAAGGGAAAATGCTTAAGGAACTTGTATGGATCACTGGGAATAAAAAAGGTGTCCTGCAATCAGCATGAAATTTGCAATTGAATCGCTTGAGAAATGTAAGTGCTCCACAAACTTATAACAATTTTTGCGGACAGACCGACTAACCAACCAACTAACCGACAGCGTGAGTTCTATATAATATACCTCCTGCCAAACCTTGTTTTCGGGGATATAAATACACATGAAATGAAATGAGATCAATTCAGGGGTTGAAAATAACAAAAACAATAAATCAAAATAGCAAACAACCCAAATAGGGTAGTTAAAAATTAAAAATCTCTTTTCAAATTAAATTTAATAAAAAGGGCGGGAAGAACCAAAATAATTCTTTGAAAAAACCAGGAATTCAGACTGATTAACTGTCTTTAAAATAATGATGATTTACTGCATCTTACATCAGCTATTTAACTTTTAATTGAATACAAATGCCAGGGCAGTGACCTACTTTGCATCTCTAAGGTCAAGGTCACGGGTGACAACCTGCCTCAGTCCCGGCCCATTCTGTACCAATGCAGTCTTTTCCACCAATGGAATGCAAGCATTCTGAGCAGCGCCACCTTGAATCAACTCCCACTTGGATTTGTCTATACTGGCTGTGTCAAAGATAACCTTTAGCTCAGACTGGAAAAAAAAATCATCAATACAATTATATTTATATTTTGTGCAGAGAGAGTATCAAATAAACTATTTATAAACCACAATTTTTTATACACATAATTATTAACAAGATAAGTATATTCAGAGTTTGTGTTTATTTTTATTTTACATATAAACCAAAACATGTTTTGTATGGTTTGCTCGAAATATTTACATTATTTCTTTTATTCAATTACAAAGCATTATATGATACATATTTTTGTAATTTTGATTACCAAATGTGTAAGCCTGAACCTAGAAACTGACATGACGCCTTATCAGTGATCGCTCCGCCCACTTAATCACGTGGCTCAGCGGGAAGAAAACCTAGACAAGCTAACACCAAAATGGCTTCTTTGCCTATAGACTGCATATAGATTTACGCGATATTACGGATGATTTTATGGACTTGTTTAACACCATATTACACTTGTAAAGGGGTTGATGCCATTTAGTTATTCTGCAAATGCACAAAATATACGATTAAAGAGAACATCAGCTATTTATAACGGTTAAATCGGTACATTAAACACGCTCTCAAACGCTTGCGCGCTTACCGAAATCGAACCTGTTATTACGTGTAATGGTGGTATTTGCAATAAATTAACACTTCACCGGTATTTACCCGTGTTATTAACAAAATTATTACCGAAACATTCCCCCCCTACCTGTGTATTTGACACGAAATAGCGCTTTATAACTGGGAATTCGGTGAAGTTTTACGCGCTTTCTGACGCCGGGTGGGTACCTCAATCCCACATGTTATTGCGTATAAAAGTGATCTTAATCATATTAAACATTGCTTATGGGACATTTATCAATCACAATAATTTAAAGCGCAAAAACAACACAGTAAGTTTGGACATTGTCTGAGATAAAATTAGCGTTGTACGAAATGGAATACTGTCAGGCTATTATAAATTAATAAGGCTACCAATATCAGACGCTCGCACAGGTACCGACTTCCCCGAAGTTACCGCATTTATTGGTTAACTAATATCAGTAATAATAACTCTTTAACAATAGCATTTATCGATACGTCTTTATTAAAATAATAACAAAATGGTTTTCACTTGTTTCTGACACACAGAAACGCGATTTTTAACGGGGATTTCGTAAAGTTACACGAATTGGGTACCAAAATTCTCAATTATTTTACATGCACACGTGACATAATACATACTTAATAATGCTTAGTTATGGCTTATATGACATTTCAAGTTTGTGAAATAAATTAATGTTCTATAAAGGGGATCTCGGTAATTCTTGAAGCTTCCACTAGCTCTTGTCAAGACCGCATTGCCGCGTTGGAAATGGTAAAAATTAATTCATCTAACTTATCTTTCTGGATACCAAATGTCAGAGTTGCATTAACCCTTTTTACACCTTTTTGCCATATTTCATTTAAACTTGTTTAATTTATGATCTTGTCAAATATTTATTAATTAATATAAAATATGTAAAAAACTTATTATACATATATTTCCATATAAACTAAAATAAAAGTTCAGAAGAACATGTGTTGCAAAAATGCTAAATAAGCCAGATATTTATTTCTGAAATCGAAAAAGGCTGTACAGCCAAATTCGCCAGCATGTATATCATGCATGTACGATGTGAATCTAAATTTAGTTTAACGGTTCATTTGAAATACTGCATCGATATTGGTTCATACGACATCTGAACACTTACTAAAAAGACGAATACATCGGTTATTACAGGAAAATATGTCCGAATTATCTTCGTCACAATAGGCTCGGGCGATAATTTGTATTAGCTGTATTTTATGAAATTCGTCTTAAATGTATCATTTTCCTTGCATATTGTGTGTTATTATAACATATTTGTATCAATATGTCAAAATTTAACACATATACAAATCGTATAATTTCGCTTTAAAACGTTGACTTGGATATTTTACAACAAAAAATGCATATTTGGACATGATAGTACATGGCTTCTCTTCCTGTTTTTTGTGAAGCGACCTAGCTTGTCCCCCTCATTTTGTGAAAAAATGATCTGCGAACAGTTCCAAATTGTAAATGAATGAGTCGCAAACTTTCTTAAATTAGTCAGTGAGCTCTTGTCTTATGAAGGCATTTTGTATTTGGAGAAAATTCTTTAGGAGTGTGTATTCTCACCAAAAATGCATATTTGGACAAGTCAGTACACGGCTTTTCTTCCTGTTTTTTGTGAAGCGGTTTTGGCCCCCTCATTTTGTGAAAAAAATGAGCTGCAAACAGTTCCAAACTGGAAATAAATGAGTCACAAACTTTCTAAAATTAGTCCGTGAGCTCTTGTCTTATGAAGGCATTTTGTATTTAAACTTGGAGCAGATAGGAGAAAATTCTTTAGGAGTGACTGTGTGTATCCTCACAAAAGTGTGACAGAAGGACAGACACTGAGATCTATATGCTGCCTTTTTGATACAGCACAACCAACTTTGTGTTTGTGAACAGAATGTATATAATGTAAAATAACATGTTTGAAAATCAATGAATTAAACACTTCATTTAACGTTTTATTGTACCTGCCCAGGATAACATTCAAAATTAATGTACATGTGTGATGCCTTTATGCTATAAATTACTGGTAATTAATAACTAACTACCACTTGAAGAAATACCATGACAACTGCTAGACCTTTAACTACCCACACTTGCATTTAAAATACTTTTATTGGAAATTCCTTTCAGTGTTAGTTAGGAATTCAGCGTACATATAGTTATTTCTATATAGTTATTTCTTATTGCCAAAGTTTATAATAAAAATGGTGCAGTTGTATCCCTAAGATTAATAATAGCACATATAAATTATGACAAGGTACACATTTCTGCAAATTATTCTACTTGTACCAAAAATCACCTGTCTAGGGGCATCATAAATTCTTATCTGTTGTAATCAACACCCCTAGTGATATATGGTTTCTAAACCCCATCCTGATCAGCCATAAAGAATAGTCAAGAGTGAGAAAATGTTGTTATCAGATACATTCTTATCAGACACTGGTCATTAATGGGTTAACTTAAACATCATATTCACCAAAAAATACTTTACTGAACATTCACCAATAACAAAAATCTATACTTTCAATCATATTTTTTCCAACAGTTTTTAATGTTATAATGCAATCTGAGATGAACAAAAGGCTCATAAGCCACATATATAAATTATATAATTTATGTAAATGTAAAGTATGACTTCAGTTGTTTGTAATTCTTAGTTTGAAAAACAATAATGCAAATTAAAAAAAATAATTTTTTATGACAGTTGCAAAAAGAAAAAAAAGACACATTTTCAGTATGTACATGTATACACAATAAAAGTATGAATAAATTGCACTATCATGTGAAAAAGGCATAGAAACACATTTTAATTTTAGTATCGGTACAGTACTCTATTAATGGTATGTTGTAACAAGTTGAAAAGAATAGAAATATTAGAGATGAAAAAGATACATATTCAATTCGTATAAAGTAATCTATACAATACAACTCAATGGCATTGTAACAACAATCATCAAATTTATATTTCTTCCGCGTATGCAAAATGTGAAAGGGGGTTTCTTCCGCTATGCCGTTTTTAGGGAAGGGGGTTTCTTTCGAAGGGAGTTTATTCCAGTAATCGTCAAAAGACTGTATTGTGTGAATTGGGAATAAGACATCAATTTGGGAATAAATTGTGTTTTATCAAAAGTGCATAATATGCAGTTTTATATGTTGTATTTATCTAGTTTGACAAATTATAATTAAAACAGATACTTGCATATATAATAGCATCATTTAAATTGATTTTACTTCAAAACTGGATTTTTTATTAATTTAAAAAAAAAATCCTCATGAAATGAAACTGTGTCCATGCCGCGCATGGACACGCTTTAAAAATACACTTTAAATGATAAAAATACAATCACTGTTAATGAAAAAGTAATGGAAAATTGCTTATTAAGCTTAAATTATAGATAATATATTACAAAATAAATGTAGATCATGAAATGAATAGTTTTGTTTCAGAAAATCACCAAACTGATGTCCATTCTCAGTTTGATGTCTTATTACCAATTCACATAATACAGTGTTTCAACCACAAATGACGAAAAAAGGAAAGTTCTAAAATACCGTATTTTTTTTTACAATTATTAGTTTATATTGATTAACATATCACAACCGGTATATTACATTACTTGTAAAAAGTTCATATTTTCAGTATAATCGGTAATAAAATTTCGCTCTGTGAAATCGAAAGTACATCGCTAAAATAGGTGATATATACAATATACACTATATATAGCGTAAGTAGATTGATCGTTTTGTATATATAGTGTGGATTAAAAGCATTTATTGGTGACACCACATGAGTGCAAATGTGTAGATACCGTTAAAAAGATAATATATCACATGTCACCTTCAAAAAACATGTATGATGTCAATTAAGTGCATTAGTATCAGAGTAATAAAACACAGCATGAATTAGGCTTCATGCTGGGTTTTATTTCTCTGATAGTAATGCAGATGAACCTCGCTTCTGACCTAGTAACTGATAAAACTATTTAAAAAAAGTGAAATATTATGTGATAATCAGATCGATAACATAAACTATTTAAATCTGCTAGTAAAGTCCAACCTGCCCGAGCGACCGCCTGTTAATAGCGACCAACAGTCAATAACGACCACACCGATTTCCTCCCGAAAGATTTCACTATATATTGAACCTGCGAATAAAGCCCACCTGCGAACAAAGTCCAAAGACCGCATTTTTACATTCCCAAAAGTTCATTTTGATAGCTTACAACGACCACTCAATCATAAAAATCAACGATTTTGCAACTTTCAATAAAGAAAATGGCCGCCGTGACACTGTGTAGTCACGTGATACACATCTTACTAGTGGAATCGTCGGTCGCTATGAAGATATTGGCAAGTGACAGTTTATTGCACTAGATAGCAGTTGGTTGTTTATTTAACACGCATTGCTAATTGGTAGTCGCCTGCTTTTTTTATGCATCTGACAGTTTGTCAAAAGTGTAAAAATTCGCCTTTGTATTTAAGTGACTCGCGATTAATTTACTAATTGCCGAAAATATCAAAGACAAATTTGGGGCTTTTATCAACTCATTTAGGAAATTAATGGTTTCATATCAATTACGATGCCTTAAAGACAATCATTTTGATAGTCATTCCCGTCTTAAATTTCTCCGTAATAAAACGTGCTTAGATTATTGATAAGTAAATTGTAAGTTCAAGTATACCATCATGGCTTCCAAGCGTAAGCGTTAAGGTCATTAGTTTGTTAGGTAAAGGACAAAGTTGTAGACGAGTGGCTAGTAATCTTGGTGTAGGCAAAAATCAAATACAGAACATGATGAATTACATGTGCATATACATGTATGTGAATAGTTATTTATAATGTATATGATTATTGAAATAAATAATAAAAACATACGGGAAAATGGAAATAATAAATAAAAAAACACTGTGTTTTCAATCCTTTATTTCATCATACATGCATAAGTATTCAAACATTTAAACAAAAGAGCACCTACATAGATAAGGTACCTATTAAAAAACTACTAGCATATGTTGCAAAGTTTCAATCGACCCTGGGAATAAAGACCACCTGTGAACAAAGACCACAACGACCAAATCCCTTGAGTGGTCTTTATTGACAGGTTAGACTGTATATCCGATAAAAATATATCATAATTAACTTTGACAGTGTTGACGTTCAGTTGTTCGTGGTGACGACCGCATGTATTTATACATCTCTTACACTTCTCAAGATCTCTTTTCGGCTTTGGAAACGATATAAATTAAATGTCACCAACTAATCTTTCAGGATATCGGTTGTCCGAGTTACATAATCCCCATTGACACCGTTTAACCATTTTTAATCGTTATTTTAAAGACGAAAACAAAAGAAACTCGTTGAAATAAAAGTGAACCTAAACATGTGGCTTGTCTAGAAAATGGCGGACAGGTCGTTGCTAACGAGTGCGCCCGATTATTATTCAATCGCTGATTGGTGGATCAATTCTAGTGGGCGGAGCGATCATAGATAAGGCGTCATGTCAATTGTGTATTATGTAACAATACAAATTGTGATTTAACAAATTGTTGACAAATGCATAAAACAACTTATTCAGCAAAGTATTAATTTAATATATGCAAATATAATTTAACAATAGATATGCAAGATCCAAAATCTCATTCATAACGGACAACCTGATGTTTAGCATTCCATGGGTAACAGTTGTCGCCATGGTGACCCGGGTCACATGTGCAGGTCAGCTGACCTTCCTGACGACAGTTGCCATGCCCACCACAGAGGTCATGACACGCTGGACCAATATACACATCAGTAAGACCAAAGTTTGTGACTGCCTCAGTATTGTATACAGGACGCTGCTGCCAGCGGAACCTTGTGGCCCTTTAATACATAATAGAAAGAGTTGAATATATTGTAGTGTAAACAATATTATAAAAATATCATAGTGTAAACAATATTATAGTTAAAAAAATATAGTGTAAAAAATATCAAGATTATGAACTTTATATGTTAGGTATAAAGATAAGCCTATATAACTGGGCAACAAAAGTACTAAAATATGAAGTTTCTTTTTTTCTTATTTTCTTTATTACCTACCATTTAGGAGAAAGATAATCTATGAAATCAAATCTATGAATACATAAGTATTAATATAAACAAGAGATGTGTTTGTCAGAAACACAATACCCCCTACTGCGACGCTTTGAAGCCATATATTTGACCTTTGACCTTGAAGGATAACCTTAACCATTCACCACTCAAAATGTGCAGCTCCATGAGATACACATGCATGCCAAATATCAAGTTGCTATCTATAATATTGCAAAAGTTATTGCAAAAGTTTAACCAAGGTTAAAGTTTGGAGACAGAATGACAGACAGACAGACCAAAAACAATATACCCCTGATCGTTCGATCCGGGGACATAAAAACTTGATTAAAAATGATATTATAAAATAAGAAGTGCCTTGAGACTGGCATCCCTTTCAGCGGTATAGTGATTCGCTGCCATGTGCCCATGGGATCTCCATAGTAAACGCTGGCCATTGAGGCACCGCCCGGGCATGTGGGGTCATTGGAGAGGCGCTGAGGGGTCACGTACGCCCACGCCATACCACGGTCCGTTGAGTATTGCAAATGCATGGGGGCCACTGATGTATTCCAGCTGCGCATGCAACCTATATTGTACCAGAACTGCAGCATGTGACCTTCACTTATGTCAAGGTCTTGTGTTGTCATGGTTGCACTTTCCCTGTCTGCTATCGTTCCCAATGAAAAGTTTTTGCCTTCACAATATTTGCCACTCTGCATATTATCTAAAGTGTTCCATTCTGCAGGGTTAATTCCTCCTGAGAAGTCACTCATCATGACATCTGGGTTGACAATTTGACCTCCAATTCTAAGGTCATCTATCAACCAATCATCTTCATTGGCTCCGCTGTGCTTGAACTGATAGAAGCCGATAGACGTCCCATTGGTCCTGGCTTCGTCAGGAAGCTTCATAGTTACATAACTGAAAAATAACATATTTGCCTAAAATAAATTTCTTATTTTACCGGTTATTATAACTGTCTTGCTACATATCTACTTTAATACATATCTGTTAAATAAACAATAATGTTCTGAAAATAAAATTATTTAGTTGGGTTTGAAACTAAATCTTAGCTAGGTGTTATTTATAAAACATACTTTTTTATAATTTTGTTTCAAAACTATGATAATGAAAAACAAGGGACAAAATTGTCACAAAACCAGGTTTTCATTGTGAAAAAAAAATCTGATAAAGGGAGAAAACTCAAACTGAACTTTTGAAATGAACAAACAAAATTAACCCCCTTTGTAAGTTTGTTTTTTAAAAAAATCTATTTTTAGTCGTGGCGACCTTGACATTGGAGATATTGACGTGATTCTTTCGTGCGACACACCGTCCCATGATGGTGAACAAATGTGCCAAATGATTTCAAAATCTCACAATGAATGACATAGTTATGGCCAGGACAAGCTCATTTATGGCCATTTTTGACCTTTGAACTCAAAGTGTGACCTTGACCTTGGAGATATTGACGTAATTATTTCGCGTGACACACCGTCCAATGATGGTGAACAAATGTGCCAAATGATTTTAAAATCTGACAATAAACGACATAGTTATGGCCCGGACAAGCTTGTTCCGCCAGCCAGCCAGCCAGCCAGCCCGCCCGCCCGTATTCGCCAATCTAATAACCAGTTTTTTCCTTCGGAAAACCTGGTTAAAAACACTACTTCGTAGTACATTGTTTAAATAAAAAGTCTTTCTTATGTAAATGATCACAATTTTTTCAGGATTATATCTAGCCACTCACGAAGGGGATCTGTAGTTTAGGTAATGCAACGTGCCAAACGTGTTCCAGTCAACTCCATTAATGGAATAACCAATCAGAACGCTCTCGTCAATATCATCTGGGCTCGAGCCACACCCGTACAGGAAGTTGAACTGGACAAACTCAGCAGCAGACAAATCCAGTACACATGACTTCATCCCACGTGTACAGTTCTGGAAATGTAAAATTTATTTAAATCTTTTTAATTTTACATCGAGTTGTTATTTTCAGACACAAGTAAGATATTATTTCAATAAACACATTACATATTATTTTCAGGCAATGGGGCTACATCAAGACTATTTATTCCAATTCTGTCTGGTTTAAATATAAACATTTAACATTATAATACACAAAATAAAAAATTCTGCACAAAAAACCTTTTTCAAGAAAATTTCTGAAAAATTTAATACTTACACTAGCAAAATGCAGGCGAGTCCTGAAGCCATTGTTTTACAAGGTTTTGCTTGTTTAGCCCCGACCTCATATTCCCAGTCCTTGGATGGCAACTCAAACATGTCGTATACGTATCCAGGCAATTGTACCAGGGGTACAGAGCACTCATAGCCACTCCAGTCCTCATCACATCTACAATGTGTAACATTATGAGCCTTGCTCTGGAAAAACAGGGCTTAATGCAAAGTGTTGTCCCAGATAAGCCTTTGCAGTCCGCATAAACTGGTAATCAGGGGCATAGGACAGCACATGCTAATCTGGGACAACTCTTAAGGCACATGCATCAAGCCTCCATTTTAAAGAGCAAGACTCAAATCAAAAGAATCGTTTAATTCCGGTCCCCGACCCCAGATAAAACATGTTAGTGTATGTACAGATATGAGATATAATCTTCAAACAGGCAGATAATAATCTAGGTGTATAATGTAAAAAATTCCCAGAGCAAATAAAAAAAATTTATGATGTTTTCCTTATTTAACATTATGTTTTGTTTTTATACTGCAGTGCGTAATTTTCACAAACTGTACATCATCATAACAGTAGAAAACATTTAAATGAGCCAGACTCTGGGATAAATTTGCTTTATGCATGTGCATCAAGTATCGTACCAGATCACCATGTGCAGTCTGCATAGTCAAATCATGGACCTTTACCTTTAAAATGAAAATCCAGTCTTGGGTAAAGTATCATTCCGGGTAAGCCTGTGCCAACATTATGCACGTGCATTAAGTCCGGTATTCCCAGAAACTGGCTCCGTCATGAAGAATTCTAGCATTGAGTGGATTACAGTTAAGTTTATTTAGTGATTATTAGAGAACCTAACCCATGAGCCTTGGCACGTGCTTCAGGAAGGATTCACTCCCGTGCCAATAACAAAGTTGAATTTTCAAAAACTAAAGGTAACCATATCAGGCATATTACTCACAGACAGTCAAATTCTGTACATCTGTCATGTCCGTTACAGAACTGTGGGCAGTGGTTGCCAATGTAGAGGTTGGCCAGGGCCCAGGTGTCCTTGGGGTTGAACCCATCGGGCTGCACAAACAGGAACCGAGTGAACTGTGACCTACAAGGAGTTCAGATATTAAATCCATCTAGTGTTTATTACAAGTGTGGCTTATCAACATAAAAGATAGAAGGAACATAGATCTTTAATATTATTTAAAATTAACAGCACAAAATATAAATGTCTATGGAACCTTAATTCAGAGGCAATGATTACAGCTTTAAATCCAACCTTAAATTATTTAAAAAAACAAACAAACAAAACATTTATATTGATACTTATATATTGTAAGTATAGAATATTTTTCTTCATTTACATCTTTTTATTGATTTCTCATTTCTTATAAATATTTGCATAACATAAACATAGAATGCAAAAAAAAGAACTACTTACAAACCTCTTCAGTTTCCATGTTGTGAGCATTTCATGCTCTTTCAGGAGTTCTATACTGACCTAGTTTTAAATGGCAGCGGAATGTTGTATCTGGTCCAGCCAGTGTTGACGTCAGACAGGAAGACACCGTCTCTAGGGAACATGTGAGTCTCGCAGTCCATGTGTGACAGCAGACATGAGCCAAGAACAGGTTGCCAGGTAACACCGTGGTCATGTGAGTACAGCAGGCTCACGTCTATATGGACAAATATAATATTTGCTTGTTTGTGTTTCGTTCATGTAGTATATGTTTCTTGCAAGGAGTGATCGGGTACATGTATGGCATTTTCTTTATAAAGTTAATAACTTGCATTTTTGTAATATAGATATGATAGCACATAATTTAAAATATATGCACAGGTGTGTCAAAATTATATATTTTTCATTGATTGAACAGTTTATCTGCACATTGATACAAGAGAAAAAAGTCTTTAAGTCTTTTATTTAAAGCACTAACTAAAGGAATTATTTGTGAAATTATAGAATTACAGCTTGTAAAAGTGATGACAAATATATACCAACACCATCATTCTACTTTGTAGATTCATTTGATAGGAACTCACATGCACAATTTCATACCATAAGGAACAATTAATGCAAATTCAAATGTTGTCAGTTAAGAAGAGTAGGAGTGCTTAGGCAGCCAAGAGAACAAGAAGTCATCAATAAAATCATTGACATATTTAACCTATTTTTCTAAACAAGACTCACTGAAGCAAGTCTTTAAAGCAGTACATCCCAGGGCGATGTTCACTTGCAAGAAGGACCCCTCCGTCACCACAACATCTGCCGTCACTGCGAACCGATGCTTCTCCTCTCCTTCAACAAACAACATGTAGAGTCAGTGTTCCAGCTGGTTTCAGATTACCTGACCTGTACTAACATAGACAGTTGGGACAAAACCTGAGATGCCACTACTAATTTTTTACTGTCATAATTATAATTGTAATAGTGTTCATAATTCACGACTTGAGAAATTTCTTAACACATTATAGTTTACTGATCTTTTTTAAGTGATTTTAAATAGATTAACTAGTAAACAAGAGGTTTTCAAGCAATATGGTCCCCTACCGGTTTTTTATTTGTTGCCATAGCAACTAGAATTGACATGACGCCTTATCAGTGATCGCTCCGCCCACTTAATCACGTGGCTCAGCGGGAAGAAAACCTAGACAAGCTAACACCAAAATGGCTTCTTTGCCTATAGACTGCATATAGATTTACGCGATATTCCGGATTATTTTATGGACTTGTTTAACACCATATTACACTTGTAAAGGGGTTGATGCCATTTAGTTATTCTGCAAATGCAAAAAATATACGATTAAAGAGAACATAAGCTATTTATAACGGGTAAATCGGTACATTAAACACACTCTCAAACGCTTGCGCACTTTCCGAAATCGAACCTGTTATTACATGTAATGGGGGTATTTGCAATAAATTAACACTTCACCGGTATTTACCCGTGTTATTAACAAAATTATTACCGAAACATTCTATCTCTACCTGTGTATTTGACACGAAATAGCGCTTTATAACTGGGAATTCGGTGAAGTTTTACGCGCTTTCTGACGCCGGGTGGGTACCTCAATCCCACATGTTATTGCGTATAAAAGTGATATTTATCATATTAAACATAGCTTATGGGACATTAAAAACTATAATTTAAAGCGCAACAAGGGACAAAATTGTCACAAAACCAGGTTTTAATTGTGAAAAAAAATCTGATAAAGGGAGAAAACTCAAACTGAACTTTTGAAATGAACAAACAAAAAAAAAATCTATTTTTAGTCGTGGCGACCTTGACATTAGAGATTTTGACGTGATTCTTTCGTGCGACACACCGTCCCATGATGGTGAACAAATGTGCCAAATGATTTTAAAATCTCACAATGAATGACTTAGTTATGGCCAGGACAAGCTCATTTATGGCCATTTTTGACCTTTGAACTCAAAGTGTGACCTTGACCTTGGAGATATCGACGTAATTATTTCGCGCGACACACCGTCCAATGATGGTGAACAAATGTGCCAAATGATTTTAAAATCTGACCATGAACGACATAGTTATGGCCCGGACAAGCTTGTTCCGCCCGCCCGCCAGCCAGCCAGCCAGCCCGCCCGCATTCGCCAATCTAATAACCAGTTTTTTCCTTCGGAAAATCTGGTTAAAAACCTGGTTAAAAACAACACAGTAAGTTTGGACATTGTCTGATATAAATTAGCGTTGTACGAAATGGAATACGGTCAGGCTATTATAAATCAATAAGGCTACCAATATCAGACGCTTGCGCAGGTACCGACTTAATCGAAGTTACCGCATTTATTGGTTAACTAATATCAGTAATAATAACTCTTTTACAATAGCATTTATCGTTACGTCTTTATTAAAATAATAACAAAATGGTTTTCACTTGTTTCTGACACACACAGAAACGCGATTTTTAACGGGGATTTTGTAAAGTTACACGAATTGGGTACCAAAATTCTCAATTATTTTACATGCACACGTGACATAATACATACTTAATAATACTTAGTTATTGCTTATATGACATTTCAAGTTTGTGAAATAAATTAATGTTCTATAAAGGGGATCTCGGTAATTCTTGAAGCTTCCACTCCCTCTTGTCAAGACCGCATTGCCGCATTGGAAATGGTATAAATTTAATTCATCTAACTTATCTTTCTGGATACCAAATGTCAGAGTTGCATTAACCCTTTTTACACCGTTTTTGCCATATTTCATTTCCGTTTTTTAATCCGAACAAAATAAACAAAACTCGTTTAAAAAAGGAGATATAGGCATTCAAGCTCCTAGTGTGGATTAAAAGCGTTTATTGGTGACACCACATGACTGCAAATGTGTAGATACCGTTAATAAGATAATATATTACATGTCACCTTCAAATAACATGTATGATGTCAATAAAGTGCATTACTATCAGAGTAATAAAACACAGCACGAATTAGGCTTCATGCTGGGTTTTATTTCTCTTTAAGACTTAAATTAAGTAATGCAGATGAACCTCGCTTCTGTATATTTATGACCTAGTAACTGATAAAACTATTTTAAAAAACGTGAAATATTACGTGATAATCAGATCGATAACATAAACTATTTAAACCTGCTAGTATATCCGATAAAAATATATTATAATTGTCTTTGACAGTGTTGACGTTCAGTTGTTCGTGGTGACAACCGCATGCATTTATACATCTCGTACACTTCTCAAGATATCTTTTCGGCTTTGGAAACGATATAAATTCAATGTCACCAACTAATCTTTCAGGATATCGATTGTCCGAGTTACATAATCCCCGTTGACACCGTTTAACCATTTTTAATCGTTTTTTTAAAGAGGAAAACAAAAGAAACTCGTTGGAATAAAAGTGAACCTAAACATGTAGCTTGTCTAGAAAATGGCGGACAGGTCGTTGCTAACGAGTGCGCCCGATTAATCGATCGCCGATTGGTGGATCAATTCTAGTGGGCGGAGCGATCATAGATAAGGCGTCATGTCTTGACGTAGGAACAAAATGAAATGACGTGCATAATCTCCATATTGCCGTCTATATCCATGTTTCAAGTTTAATTAAAAAATATGAAGAACTTTTAAAGTTATCGCAGGATCCAGAAAAGTGTGACGGACTGACTGACAGACAGACTGACAGACAGACAGACAGACTGACAGACTAGACAGAGCGCAAACAGGGGTAGGGGACAATAACATTTTTAAGAAACATTTTTTCAGTGACCTTGACCCCCAAATGCAATGATCAGCTAGGTCTGCATGTACACTACCTCTACACACAATTACAGAAACATACTTTAATCCATGGTTATGTAAAAGAAACTATTTATATATATTTTCAGAACAATTGACATTGACTGGCCCCAAATGCAGGGTTATTTAAAAGAAACTATTTAGATATTTTTAGAACAATTGACATTGACTGGCCCCAAATGCAGGGTTATTTAAAAGAAACTATTTATATATTTTTAGAACAATTGAAATTGACTGGCCCCAAATGAAGGGTTGCAAAGAAGGCTGTCCAAAAGTGTATCAAGGTTGATCAGTGCAAACTTATGCTATTGATTAGCAAGGACAAGCCTTTGCATAAGCTTCATTAGTAAAAAAGGAGAATCATTTTCTTAAATTATAGGTAAGAGTTGTGGCTTTCAGCCAGTGGCCATATAACCACTAAGACAGATATTGATATTAAATTTTAATACCTCTAGTTGATAGATAGATATTAAGTTGTTGCACAAAAATATTAATCTGTATTCGTAAGTACAAAAAGGGGGGTAATTCTACTAAATTTGCAGGTGAAAGTAATGGGCCTTGGTAAGTGGCCTCTAATGATGATCAAAAAGATATGTTGTGAAGTTGCAATAGAATATCTGTATGAACTGGTCTTTTATTAGTACACAAATGGTCAAATTCCTGATAAAGCTGGTCACAGTTAGAGGTCTTGGTTATTGAATGCTGAACCTTAATAAGTACAAAAAGGAGCATAATTCTGCTAAATTTCAGGCCAGTGTTATGAAACTTAGTCATTGACCTCACACAATAAAATCAAACACTTGTCTGAAGTTTCAATTGAATATCTGTAGTTGAAACTGGGAAATAGAAATGTGACACATGTACCTAACCCAATTTCAAAAAGTACAAACAGGGGCATTATTCTCTTAAAGTGCAAGTAAGAGTTATGGTACTTGGTCAGTGACCTCACACACTGACCCCACACACATGTGTGAGGTTTCAATTAAATACCTGGATTAGAATGTTGATATGTATATGTTACACATTACGTTAATCAGAGCATTATGCCGATGCCCACACAGACATTTAAATGAGTAGAATAAATTGGAATATTCAGTGAATAATTGAGCTAAACAAGAGCACCGCCTTGCGGGTGCAGACCGCTCATCTATTTTCTTTTTAAAGGTGAAGGGACTCTCATTTTCAATCACAAAGGAGGGAGGGGTGGAGTGAAGAGGGGTACATTGTGTGGGTGTGTGGACATTTATTACATTATCTTCCAAAAATGCGAAAAAAAGGGAAAAAAAAAAATTCGGGGGGGGGGGGGGGGGGGGGGGGATGGGTGGGGGTGTGGGAGGGATTCTTGGGTGCGATGGTTGGACGGTATTTCAAACATAAAATAATAAAAATAAATATTTGTGTTTTTTGACTGTTTCAAAAAAAAAATGGGGGGGTGAGGTGAGGAGGTATAGTCTGAGGGTGTGGTGGTAATTTGTGAGATGATCTTAAAAAAAAAAAAAAAAAAAAAAAAATTAGGGGGGGATTCGGGTGGGTTTGGGGGGGATTCTTGGGTGCGATGGTTGGACAGTATTTCAAACATAAAATAATCAAAATAAATAGTTTTGGGGAGGGGGTGGGGTGGGGGGGGGTATAGTGTGAGGGTGTGGTGATCATTTGTGAGATGATCTTAAAAAAAAACAAAAAAACAAAAACCTCATGATAGCATGAAAGTATTTGAAGTTTGAAAGCAATAGCCTTGATACTTAAGAAGTAAAGTGGATCGAAACACAAAATTTAACCATATATTCAAAGTTACTAAGTCAAAAAAGGGCCATAATTCTGTAAAAATGACATCCAGAGTTATGCAACTTGTCCTTTTACTGTACCCTTATGATAGTTTGCGAGTGTTCCAAGTATGAAAGCAATATCTATGATACTTTAGGGGTAAAGTGGACCAAAACACAAAACTTAACCAAACTTCCAAATTTTCTAAGTATAAAGGGCCCATAATTCCGTCCAAATGCCAGTCAGAGTTACATAACTTTGCCTGCACAGTCCCCTTATGATAGTTAATAAGTGTTGCAAGTATGAAAGCAATAGCTTTGATACTGTAGGAATAAAGTGGACCTAAACACAAAACATAACTAAATTTTCAATTTTCAAAGTATAAAAAGGGCACATAATTCTGTCAAAATGCCAGTCAGAGTTACATTACTTTGCCTGCACAGTCCCCTTATGATAGTGAGTAAGTGTTGCAAGTATGAAAGCAATAGCTTTGATACTTAAGGAATAAAATGGACCTAAACACAAAACTTTACCAAAATTTTCAATTTTCTAAGTATAAAAAGGGCACATAATTCAGTCAAAATGCACACCAGAGTTATCTTACTTTGCCTGCCCAGTCCCTTCATGATAGTAAGTAAGTGTACCAAGTTTGAATGCAATAGCATTGATACTTTCTGAAAAAAGTGGACCTAAACGCAAAACTTAACCAAAATTTTCAATTTTCTAAGTATAAAAAGGGCACATAATTCTGTCAAAATGCCAGTCAGAGTTACATTACTTTGCCTGCACAGTCCCCTTATGATAGTGAGTAAGTGTTGCAAGTATGAAAGCAATAGCTTTGATACTTAAGGAATAAAATGGACCTAAACACAAAACTTTACCAAAATTTTCAATTTTCTAAGTATAAAAAGGGCACATAATTAAGTCAAAATGCACGCCAGAGATATCTAACTTTGCCTGCCCAGTCCGCTCATGATAGTAAGTAAGTGTACCAAGTTTGAATGCAATAGCATTGATACTTTCTGAAAAAAGTGGACCTAAACGCAAAACTTAACCAAAATTTTCAATTTTCTAAGTATAAAAAGGGCACATAATTCAGTCAAAATGCATGCCAGAGTTATCTAACTTAGCCTGCCCAGTCCCCTCATGATAGTAAGTGTACCAAGTTTGAATGCAATAGCATTGATACTTTCTGAGAAAAGTGGACCTAAACGCAAAACTTAACCGGACGCCGACGCCGACGCAGACGCCGATGCCGACGCCAAGGTGATGACAATAGCTCATAATTTGTTTCAAAAAATAGATGAGCTAAAAGCATAATAATTATTACTGAAGACAAAATTAAATAAATCATAATAAAATCACATATGATAAAATAACACTTAAGATTATTATACAGGAAATATTCATTTACCAGTGAAATGCAAGGCATCAAAGGTTGATCCACACACAGGTTCTATGACTGCCCCTGGGGTCAAGGTCCAGATGGGGTCCCTAGGGGACTCAGGGTCATCTGCCAGCATGTCTTCTCCCTCATGATCCCCATCTATGTAGATCTTAATAGAAAGCAACAAACTATAAAATATTAATTTGATGTAGCAAATTCCTTAATCAATTGTTACAAAAATAGAAAAGTCATTAGTATTAATAAACATTATAAATTCTGATTTTCTGATAATATTATAAATATTATTAAATCATTTACACATCTCAGCCTCTCTCATTGTTCATTTTAACTCACACTTAATACACACATTCAAAAATTAAATGGTTTCTATGTCATTATAATTTGTACATTTCTTCTCATCACTAGGTCACTTACCACACATCATGCCAAACTTGTTCAGGTCCAAAGTGGGACATTCCATAAAAATTGTTGTTGCATCTGCCCTCAGACAGGACCATTAGGGGCAATAAAGGAATAAGGGGTAAGTTTTAGCCAAAAAGAGCTTGAATAGCAAGTGTTAAAGTAAACTAACAGAACCAACATAAATATCAGGACAAATTGTCTTGAATAAGGACAGTGGGATTAACAGCCCAAAAATAGACCTGTCCTGCCAAAATCAGAAAGTATGGTAAAAATGGTTAACACACCTCATCTATAGCCCAGTCCTCCATGTACGTTCCATTTTTAGAAGGCTGCCACCATCTAAACTGGGTGGCCTTGGAGCGTGAACTTTCAGGCAGATAGAGCACAATGTATGACGGTCTGTTGCTGTGCGTGTTGAAATCAAACTGCTCAATGTTGTGCCAAATGATGCCCCCGTTCACCGAGTATTGGGCATAGACTGGGGGAGTGGCAGGATCAGGAGGGGTTGAGTCACAGCCTAACCAAAGGTAAAACTGGACAGTACTGAAATTGCGTTTGTTTACATGTATTTTTCGCTGTTTCAAACAAATTTCATGCATGTCATTGTTGTCAGTGAGGCTTTTCACACTTTTCAGCATACATTTGGGCGTAGTTAGTGTCATTTGCCATACTTGAATCAGAGATCAGGGGTAAATGGTTGGAGGAATAATCACTTCATGACCAGTTCCAAAACAAGTTCAGTACCCAGGCTGGGATTGAATCCAAGATCAGAAGAACATCAGACAAACAACCTTGTATAAGCTCTGGCAGAGCTACCTTGTTATCTATTGGTTTAAAAGTAGCATAACAATAACATTGTGAATACAGTGGAACCCCTCTAAACCGGACAACCCCGGGACCGAGAAGAAATTCCGGTTTAGAGAGGATTCCGGTTTAAAGGGGACATTGACTATTTTACTTTCAGAAAGTTTACATAGCCTAATGTGGAAAAAACACTTTCAGCAAATTTTAATAGTGTATTTACATATATCAGCAATATCAGTCACCAAACAACGCACCCTGAAATACAAACTATTTTATACATGTATGCATTTGTTATGTGAATTTACTTTATTCGCACGATATCCCCGATCTTTGATTTTCCTACCCCATATTTCTTTGACAGCATCTTTAGTGTAGGTTAAGGGGACATCTCTGACTCTTTTATCAATTTGATTTTGTCTTGAAGAGACAATTCCACGTGCATTCGCTTAGAAGGAGGTTTTGACATTTTTGTCTTAGTTATCTTAATTACCAATTTGAAAATCTAAATGAATATATTAATGTAATTGCTTCAATAACTCTGCAAATCACCATTTTATATGACACTAAATTAGCAATTGTAATAAACAACACAAAATTAAATAGCATTAAGATTATTAAAATTTAGCACGGCTTCCTACATCAAAAACAACACACCCAAGTAATTATAATCAGTATTGTCACCTCTATTGATCGATGTGTACATCACAGGACAAGTATCTTTAAATTGTTTTGCGAGTTTTACAGTTTGCAATTTTTTCGACCACCTTTATAAATTTCACGCATCTTTAATCCGCTATTCACAACTTTTTGACAATTACGTATGGAATGACCCAAGTTTGATACAAAGAATGACCGGTATTTGGAATTGAGGGGATTCCGGTCTTGAGGAGATATTTTACGCATGGTTTTATAGGGGAAAAAAATGGGACCGGACAATTTGTCTGGTTTAGAGAGGATTCAGGTATAGAGAGGATCCGGTTTAGAGGGTTTCCACTGTATATCAGGCTTCCATTTGCCCATATATGTTCTTATGAAAATGTCTTACAAGTCTAGAGATAAGATTCAAAATAAACACCAGTACTTAACAAATTCACAGTTTGCATTGCCACAGTGTTGTGTACTACATTTTGCAAAGCCTAAATTTTGTGTACTGCAGTTTGCATTGCACTGACAATATTGCGTACTACATTTTAAATTGCCTCAATGTTAAATACTGCAGTTTGCATTGCCTATATATTGTGTACTGCAGTTTGCCTCACCTCATTGTTGCAAACTGCAGTTTGCATGGCGACAATATTGCGTACTACATTTTGAATTGCCTCAATGTTGAGTACTGCAGTTTGCAAAGCCTCAATTTTGAATACTGCAGTTTACAATGCCTCAATGTTGAGTAATGCAGTTTGCAATGCCTCAATGTTGAATACTGCAGTTTACAGTGCCTAAATGTTAAGTAATACAGTTTGCAATGCCTCAATGTTGAGTAATGCAGTTTACAATGCCTCAATGTTGAATACTGCAGTTTACAATGCCTTAATGTTGAGTAATGCAGTTTGCAATGCCTCAATGTTGAATACTGAATACTGCAGTTTACAATGCCTTAATGTTGAGTAATGCAGTTTGCAATGCCTCAATGTTGAATACTGAATACTGCAGTTTACAATGCCTCAATGTTGAGTAATGCAGTTTGCAATGCCTCAATATTGAATACTGCAGTTTACAATGCCTTAATGTTGAGTAATACAGTTTGCAATGCCTCAATGTTGAGTAATGCAGTTTACAATGCCTCAATGTTGAATACTGCAGTTTCCAATGCCTTAATGTTGAGTAATGCAGTTTGCAATGCCTCAATGTTGAATACTGAATACTGCAGTTTACAATGCCTTAATGTTGAGTAATGCAGTTTGCAATGCCTCAATGTTGAGTAATGCAGTTTGCAATGCCTCAATATTGAATAATGCAGTTTACAATTACTCAATGTTGAGTAATGCAGTTTGCAATGCCTCAATCTTGAATACTGCAGTTTACAATGCCTCAATGTTGAATACTGAATACTGCACTTTGCAATGCCTCAATGTTGAATACTGCAGTTTACAATGCCTCAATGTTGAATACTGCAGTTTACAATGCCTTAATGTTGAATACTGCAGTTCGCAATGCCTCAATGTTAAAATACTGCAGTTTGCAATGCCTCAATGTTGAGTACTGCAGTTTGCAATGCCTTAATGTTGAGTAATGCAGTTTGAATTGTCTCAATTTTGAATACTGCAGTTTGCAAGACCTCAATGTTGCAAACTGCAGTTTGCATTTTCTCAGTTCTAGGAAGGATAGTTTACAGCAATTTAATGGAGTGTGTCACTTACGTTGCCTTGGAGAGATCCAGTTCCCTGGTAACCAGGACCCTCCCCCCCGTGTTCTGGAACACCAGACTGTGGCCGTCCAGCAGCAGACCGCACACATTGGCAACCAGTCCACCACTCCATACGGCCCACTTCCTCTCATCCAGAAGCTTATTGGCTGAAAACCAGAGAAAAGAAACAATACTCAACATGTTTTTATGTTGCTGGTGATTTTTTGATTCCATGTTCTCAGTTGTAAAATGACTTGACTCTCAATTTCACTGTAAACATAGTTGTACCTGTTTATATAATACAATTCTGTTTCCAGTAGATATGCAACATTTTTAGATAATTTTAATAATTGTGTATGTAAGTGATAAATAATATTGATGTAGATAGTTACAAACTCACCAAAAACTGTTTGTCAATAAGATTATACCGTCCTTTAAACATTTATGGTCACAATAATGTCGTGGTTATTGATTGGTTGGATGAATTAATTATAAGCATGATATCCAAGAATGAATTTAACCCATCTTTATAAGCCAACAAATCACAATGATTTTTTAAACATTATTTAAAAAATAAAAGCTGATATTGACTATCAATAATAAATATATCAGGTGCTCTCATCAGTTATTTGTTGAAACTTAAGATTCTCTATCTATTTTTGCATTCAATGCAATCAAAGATGTAAGAACACATTTCTTCACAAACAAAAACATGGAACACACTGACAGCTAAACCCTTTCCCAATGAGACGCAAGTGAAAATTGCTCCATGCACCCATCATAAACATCAGAACAGCCTTGGTTTCCTGCTCACCAGTATCTTATGGTTTGAAATGAAGCCTTTAAAACATGAATCTAGTAAGAAAGGTCCTTCATTTAATTTGATTTTCTACGGGACTACAACTATGTTAAATTGCCTATCTGTGTGGTAAAGGGTTAACTAACAGCTACTGAATGAGTCTAAAACATGGAGGATCTCTGGAAGATCATCTAGTCCATCAGCCAATCGGAAGCCTTCTTTCATGTACACTGGCAGTGATTGGTTGGACTGGCAAGCATCACCGTGGTAACCAGCATCGCATGAACATATCATGCTGCCATTGCAGTCACCTGGAGGATGGAATGACGTGTAAGGGACAGATAGATATCAAGAAAGAAATAACATCAATTTAAACTATCAAATGTACTTATGATTGATAATGGTACAACCAATTTGCAGTCACTTAACATTAATTGACATTATGTTGGCAATAAACTTAAGAATTCTAAAAAAAAAGTTGCTGTTTTTAAATCAATTTACATGTATATATTCTTTAAATATGAACAGAAAAGATGTAAGTGCAATGACTGTGATGTTTGTAGTGTGCTAAACAGATGCTGGCTTAACCCTTTGCATGCTGGGAAATTTGTCATCTGCTAAAATGTTGTCTGCTGAATTTTTAAAATTAGCATTTTCTTTGATTTTTTTTTCAAAGAATACTATCAGAATAGCAAACAGTTTGAATCCTGATGAGACGCCGTGTTCTGTGGCGTCTCATCTGGATCCAAACTGTTTGCAAAGACCTTTAAAATTCGGTTCAAGCACAGAAAGAGTTAAACAGGTCAATTTCAGTCTCACCAAAAGGTTAGACATCATGCACTCTTTAACATTTTGGGTTGTATGATAATCACTAATTGTTGGGAATGTTTTTACATGTCATTTAAAGTAATACGTTCTAAGTGAAGACAAAAATCTGAGCAGTATCTCATTCAATGGCTTTATATTGCGTCATCATGTATGGCTGAGTAGATAGATATCTTATCATTCCCAATCTATTAATTTTGGAATAAAGCAATGAGTTGTATCTTATTCCATGTGTGTATTACCTGAATTAAAATCAATTTATTTGCATTTTGTGTAAAATATTTATATGAGCTTTAAAAAGGCACTGATTTAAAGAAATGAACACAAAGTGACCTTTTTTCATATATAAGATCAAAACTTTATTTGGCTGAAAGCTACCATGTCCAAGACATTGCTGCATGCAAGCCATCCCTATGAACACATTGTCTATCGCCCACTCAGGTCCAAAGTCTTCATCAGGTATGAAACCCTGGTACCAGCGAAATCTCAGGGTGCTGAAAGGAAAAAACTAATTAAACTGCTGAAAAATATTATTAGTTGTGTCATCCAGTAATACTGGAAAGAGAGATTAATAAGACATGCGTCTATAGGACACTGATGCCCTTTATTTAAAGAGAATTCAGAAATAAAGACTTAGAACCTTTACACGAGTTTATTCATTTGTTTTGGCCATCCAAAGCTGGTACAACAACAACAACATACAAAGATTTAAGAACATGTTAATAGTGTGTAATATGTGGGATGAAAAGGCCGTGTTACGTTACTGACTATATGATTATGGCTTAAGGACTCGACTATAGTCAGAGGTCGGGAGGTCTCCATGGCCGAGAGTAAGCCGGGCTGAGCAACAAGAGTTCCCTCTTAATAAAATGCATATATATCAATTTGGCTAGCAACTGTTAATAGTGGGTAACGCAACAACCCAAGAAAACGCAACGCAACACGCAATGCAACACGCAAAATCCGGGTCGCCAAGTACTGTGGGCGAGTCCCGGGCCACCAGAACGACGCAATGCAACTCGCCCCACGCAATTGGGGTGACGGACAACAGTCAGTGTAGCAAAGTTGAGACACAACATGTGTCGTGCATTAACACTGACTCATATGCAATATAACCCACAGAATTATATATATAATTACATTATAGTTTATTATTTTCTGCCCAACTGCCTAACCGTAACTCCCTGTTGATTGGCAACACAGAGGAGCCGGTGAGACAAGCCCAATGAAAAATGAAGCCTATAGTGAAACCCTTGATGTTTTTTGCCCAACTGTGGTTCCCTCAAACCACCGTGATAAACGACCGATTGTAAGAGGGTGCACAGGTCCCAATGTGAGTACTAGTATACATTAACAGCTCAGTGAAAGTATATTACTGTACCCAGCCCGACTGACTCTCGGCCAATGTAAATTTTCCCTCCCGAAAAAACAAAACACGACAAGTAAGCCATAAATTGTTGAGACGCTTACAAATAAACACACTTAAGAAATACAATTTAAAAGTAATAAATGCTTCGCAGTTCCTCAAGATTACGAACGTTTAAGTTATTAACACTTTTAAGTGAGGCAAGTACCGGAAGAACCTGACATAGGAATTAACTGGTTTAGAGTGAATAACAAATTGTCACGAATCACACTTAGAAAATACAATGTAAAGTAATGAATGCTTCGCAGTTCATCAAGATTAGGAACATTTGGCATATGCCATGTAAAAATAATGAATGTTTCGCAGTTCATCAAGATTACGAACGTTTAGGTTATTAACACTTTTAGGCGAGGCAAGTACTGGAAGAACCCGACATAGGAATTAACTGGTTTAGAGTAAATAACAAATTGTAACAAAAGTCCACCACAAATCCAACAAGTTTTTTGTAATAGTTCAAACACAGTGGAATGTCTGGTCCCATAAGGCCAAGAGCGTTTCCTGGATATAGAGAATGTTCGAAATATGTGAAGGCTGTATAAGGTTAAGAACGCGGATGATGACTGTTATTCTATTCATCGAACACCGAGGCATGAACAGGACCGTGTTGAAAGCCCTTGCAAAGGCTGCTTGACAGGTAGACCGGTAACAATGTTGTAGCAGAGTAGACGTTCTTGGTATGGTTTGGCCACACATATGGAGGACCTTTTCGCTCGTTGGGTGAGGTGGAACTTGTTATGAAGCCTCGGTACGTCACCGCTGCTTTGAACAGACCAGTATTCCAAGCGGTATGTCTGGGTTCTGTAACAACAAAACTAGAGCAGTAATCAGTTTATGGTGTTAACATATAATTGACATAAACCAACCCTAAATTGCATAATAAGTTTCAGTATGCGAGGAGTTGTGTTAACGTATGCCGGAACAGTATAACATAAAACTACAAAAAATGCAACAGGAAGTCACAAGGATTGTTCATCATGAACATTAACCCTTTGCATGCTGGGAAATTTGTCATCTGCTAAAATGTCGTCTGCAGAATTTCTAAAATTAGCATTTTCTTCTATTTTTTTTCAAAGAATACTATCAGAATAGCAAACAGTTTGGATCCTGATGAGACGCCACGTTCTGTGGCGTCTCATCTGGATCCAAACTGTTTGCAAAGGCCTTTAAAATTCGGTTCCCGCACTGAAAGGGTTAAAATTGTTTTATTTGTATATGTCTGCATTTGTATGTCTTAAGCAAATACAAGATAACACAGGCAGATCAAAGTAAGTTTATTAAATACGAGGCACAATAGGAGCAAGCTGGGTGGGCTGGGCGGGAATTTCAAACCAAGAAAATGTGTCTGTCTGCAAATGTTCGTTACCGGATGAAGTAATCAGACTGGACTTTAGACAATGAAAACCGAGGGTTCCGAATGTGAACAAATAGACGACGAAACAGCTGAATTGCATAAATAATATAATTTATTCTTAAAGGAATAAATTGCTTTATTTAAAGAGAATTCAGAAATAAAGACTTAGAACCTTTACACGAGTTTATTCATTTGTTTTGGCCATCCAAAGCTGGTACAACAACAACAACATACAAAGATTTAAGAACATGTTAATAGTGTGTAATATGTGGGATGAAAAGGCCGTGTTACGTTACTGACTATATGATTATGTCTTAAGGACTCGACTATAGTCAGAGGTCGGGAGGTCTCCATGGCCGAGAGTAAGCCGGGCTGAGCAACAAGAGTTCCCTCTTAATAAAATGCATATATATCAATTTGGCTAGCAACTGTTAATAGTGGGTAACGCAACAACCCAAGAAAACGCAACGCAACACGCAATGCAAAACGCAAAATCCGGGTCGCCAAGTACTGTGGGCGAGTCCCGGGCCACCAGAACGACGCAATGCAACTCGCCCCACGCAATTGGGGTGACGGACAACAGTCAGTGTAGCAAAGTTGAGACACAACATGTGTCGTGCATTAACACCGACTCATATGCAATATAACCCACAGAATTATATATATAATTACATTATAGTTTATTATTTTCTGCCCAACTGCCTAACCGTAACTCCCTGTTGATTGGCGACACAGAGGAGCCGGTGAGACAAGCCCAATGAAAAATGAAGCCTATAGTGAAACCCTTGATGTTTTTTGCCCAACTGTGGTTCCCTCAAACCACCGTGATAAACGACCGATTGTAAGAGGGTGCACAGGTCCCAATGTGAGTACTAGTATACATTAACAGCTCAGTGAAAGTATATTACTGTACCCAGCCCGACTGACTCTCGGCCAATGTAAATTTTCCGCCACAAAATTGGTGAAAGCAATTTCCCCAGAAATTTACATTCCTTGCAACAGATTTCTCTTTACAACTTCAATGAGACCATCAAGATAAAAATGGAGCCCCAGAGTATTTAGGTGCACACCATCCGGGCGGAAAAAACCCTGCTCGTCGGCGGAGATGTCCGGCCGCCAGTAGTCCGACTTGCCTGTGGACGACACCTCCACACGACCGAAGCGATTGACTCTCCTCATCTTGCGCATGTCCTGTAGATCCCAGCTACCCCGGTTTAGGATGTCGGTCCATATGAGGATTGTCTCAGGCCAGGCATCCCGGAGGTAGCGGATTTCAGCACGCATGATGTCTAAGAGGTCCTTAAGGGGAACCTTGATGTCATTTCCACCCAGATGGATGACAGCAACCTTAGGGGCGTTGTTAAATGACACTGCCATTTCAATTTCCTTGCGCAAATCCCCCCAGCCTGCTCCCCTGTAACAATGCCAAGCAACTTGCTGTTCGAGCCTTGGTACATTTCCCGTCAAATAGAGTTGGGAGGCCCAGTATGGAATGGAATCGCCTATTACCCACACATCTAAAAGGAATAAACCATAATGGTACACAAATTATCACAAACGAATATATGGGTGTGTTATTTTCTAACGGATGTAAGATTTGTAGGCAGTAGACTTCCAGCGGCCCAATTCCATAATGGCCTCTGTTGTGACACCCTGTGTTGCTAAGTCTGTTGCCCTGCCAATGCGGAAACTATGTGTTCTGAAATGTGAGCTGGAAAACTCTGTTAAGTAAAGGCACTTCTGAAGTACAGCATTGAATTGGTACCTTGTCACAGGTTTTCCATCTGCATGACAATAGAAAGGACCCGACACTGCAGGGCGACGTGCCAAAAAACGTTGAATTGCTTCTAGCGGGCAAGGTGGGGAAGGTTCACATGGAATTTTGACCTGTATGGGCAAGCCATGTTGATTAGTTTTAAAAACATTAAGGGTGATAATAAGCTTCCGGGCACTTGTGTCGACCTTTATTGCTGGATACTGTATTCCAGAGTTTGGTGACAATGGGTTAGTCGCCACTAATTCGCTCACTCGGAATAACCCAAAGTATGCCACGCTGAACAGAGCTTGAAACAGAGTTGACTCATAAATGTTATAACATGCATTGGGGGCTGCTTGGCAAATAGCCTTTAAGATAGGCCTTGTAATGGGATCCCTTGGGTCGGGGACTTTATTTCTGGACCTATGACAGCCCTCCAGCGTTTTCTTAACAATAAACATATCGAATAGGCACTGGCCGCCTTTTATTTTTTGTAAATAGTTTACACCAGCAATATATGTACTTATCGTGCTTGGTGCAAGACCGGATTCAAAGCAAAAGGTAATGAACAAAATGACGACCTTGTCTGTTACTGGCCAGATCAAGGGGAAATTATATGTTGTTCTGAACTGATCAAAAGCCTTTAAACTAGTGATGTATGTTGCCTGAGTGTTCACGGAAGTGCCTGCCACTGTAAGTACTGCTGCTCTTTGGTGAAGATATCCCAAAGAAAACTGGGAACGTTGTCCGGTATGTCTGCTGCTTCTGGCGCCAGAGCCCTGAACCGTGTCATCTGAAAACGAGAAAGTGCATCGCAAATGTCATTGCTAGCACCTGGAACATGTGAGGCCTTAATGAGGATATTCTTTTGTAGGCATCTCATGGTTAATATGCGTACCAGTGTCATCACAGGTTCTGACTTGGCTGAAAGTTTGTTCAGAATGTGGACAACAGCAATGTTATCACAATTAAATCTAATTTTCTTATTACAGAGATCATCACCCCATACAAACATAGCAACCACAATGGGAAACAATTCTAAAACTGTAATGTCCTGGAGTAGGCCTTCTTCCAGCCAGGCTGGCGGCCAGGCCCCTTGGCACCATCTCCCATGAAAGAAGGCACCAAAGCCCAGGCCTATGGCACCTGCACTGTCTGAGTAAAGTTGGGATTCCTCATTTGAGATCCAAAACCGGTCGTGAAAAACAGAAATGCCATTGTGGTATTTGAAAAACTGGAGCCACATCATTAAATCTTTGCGTATTTCTTTTGTTAATCTGCAATGGTGATGGGGTTTTGTTAGCCCGCAGGTTTTGTCGATCAAGCGTCGACAAAAAGGCCTTCCTAATGGGATGGCACGGCAACAAAAGTTCAAAGAGCCAATAAGAGACTGTATTTCTTTAAGGGTTGCCTTTTGTTTTGACACGAGGGCTTCTATTTTCTCTCTAACTTGTTGTAGTTTAGGTTGGGGGATGCGTATTTCCATTTTGTTGGTGTCCAGGATCAAACCCAAGAATGTCAGGATAGTGGTGGGGCCATCGGTCTTTTCCTCAGCGACTGGAACGCCCAAGTTTGATGTTACCGACCGGAAAGTGGCCATGTTTTCTAAGCAAGAGGTATATGATGTGTTCGCCCCTAGAAAATCATCTAGGTATTGTATTAGATCCCCTGAGGTGAAATTTTGTTTTATGCAAAACTTAAGGAATTTAGCAAAACGTTCAAATATAGCACAGCTAATAGAAGCGCCAAAAACTAAAGCTTTATCAAAGTAGAACAGATTATTAACTGAGAAGCCCAACAAATGAAAATCTGTAGGACTGATGGGTATCAAGCGAAATGCTGATTCTAAATCCATTTTAAATAGGTAACAATTCTGGCCAAACTGCTGGATCGTGTCCTCCGCTGCATCAAACTCGGTGTAATGAACTGAAGTTAAGATTGGATCAATGAAATCGTTTATCGATCTTCCCTCCGGAAATGACAAATGGTGAATGAGTCTGAATTTACCTGGAGTTGATTTTGGAACCAGGCCAAGGGGGCTTACAATTAGGTTTTTAAATGGCTTATGCGTAAATGGGCCAGCTACCCGACCCGCCGAGATCTCATGATTAATCTTATCCAGCAACAGTATGGGTTGTTCAATTGCTGATTTGAGGTTTTTTGAGTCACGCCCCGTCCTAGGACCCGTGTAATGTAATGAGAACCCATTCTTAAAGCCGTCAATTAAGAACTCTGATTCAGATTGATTATAGTTGTTACAAAGTTTTTTGAGGACCTCAATATTTATAGGAGAGTGTGCTAGTGAGTAAAGGTTATTAGAAGTGGAAACAGTTTTAATGTCTGTTTGGTCGACTGGCGAAGCCTCTGCCACGGCCTCGAAAGGAGTTGTTAGGACGTCCTTGGGTTGAGCTGAAATGTGGTGGCCGGGTTTTCCATGATTGTGCTCCAAAAGCTTGTCTTTGGGCTTGTGAGTGGTTGGGGCAGTTCATCTCTGCGTGTGACGCACCACAACTGGAGCAGTGGTGGGCAAACTTACAATTTGGCCAGGAGCATCTGCCTTTGTTATAATCATAACAAGTGTATC
This sequence comes from Dreissena polymorpha, assembly GCF_020536995.1. NCBI lineage: Eukaryota > Metazoa > Mollusca > Bivalvia > Myida > Dreissenidae > Dreissena > Dreissena polymorpha. Next base: position 220,776 of record NC_068360.1, on the reverse strand, counting down.
TCGGGTTTGCATTTGATGTGTGAGCGGCATTTTCCCTCAACGAGATGCAGCGCCACCACAGGTCATTGTTGATGCAGCCCCAAGACGCGGGGGTCTGAGCTTGGCGGAGACGGAACTGTTCGTCGTACGTCCTCCATGCTGAACCGCCTTGGCGGACTGCACATTCACGGATTGTGTACGCATAGTGAAGTAACTCCGATGTTTTATCAGGATGAGCCTTCAAGTAGATGGATGAAAAAATTAAAAAGGCATCGGTCCACTTTTCAATGGACATGATCTTGTCTTTGCACTCAGACTGTTTGGTTTCTAATTTGCCTTCTGAATTGATGATCAGATAACCCCCTGAGCAAAGGGCATTCAGCTCAATTCCTCCTTTTAGAAGGATTGCCAAGTTAATATACTCTCCACGAATTATTTGTTGTTTAATTTGAATTGGTACGTGGATGGCTAGATCGTCGTTTGAAAGGCGGACTTGCTGCAATGCAGCGGTGTTTGAAATAGCAGGACTGTCGATTAGGGGTTGTTGCATGAAAGGTGTGTTTGGTACGACAGACTGTGTAATGGATGGACGTTCAGGGTGATCAAATGGTGGTAAAGTGTTTCCCACCGAGCCACACCCAGCCGTGTTAATATCTCGCACAATGCCAGACTGAGCAATAATGTGTTCGAAATCAATTACATTGCGATTATTACCCGATTCCCCCGAATCTGTGGGTCCATCGATGGGTGGTAATGCCTCCTGCGCCCGGCGTTTCCTACCACGACCTCTGCCGACATGGTTTACGATTACAAGCGATTCAATTTCAAACCAAGAAAATGTGTCTGTCTGCAAATGTTCGTTACCGGATGAAGTAATCAGACTGGACTTTAGACAATGAAAACCGAGGGTTCCGAATGTGAACAAATAGACGACGAAACAGCTGAATTGCATAAATAATATAATTTATTCTTAAAGGAATAAATTGCTTTATTTCACTTAAGTTTGAAAATATGTATAAAAAAACAAGGAGCTTTATGGTCAATATGACTTTTGGCCTCTAAATTTGACCTTCAACCCTGTCTTCTCATGTCGGTCATTTGTGGTATATAGTTTTAAAATTGCATAGTAAAATAACAATCTTACAGTCCCAACTGGCTGTTTTGTGGAAAGATTTAATCCTTTAACTATAAGTGCAAAATTGACCTTTGATTTACACTGATTTACACCTTTCCCCCATAATAAGTAAAGTGAAATGGCTTTTGCAACCAGCATAAAACCAGAACAGCCTGCGAGTAACTAGCAGTCTGTTCAGGTTTTATGCTGTTTGCTGCTCATCCGTATCTAAGGGTTATTAGATGAAGCCTTTAAAACTTTAATCTAGTAGGAAAGGTCTTAAATTACATTTAACTTTCTAAGGGAGTACAAATGCGTCAAAATACATATCTGAGTGGTGAAGGGTTAAGGCCATAGGTGATACATGAGACATGTTGTGTAATAATGGTTACATTTGCGCCATGATATTCTAAAATCCATCAATATTTGGCAAATTATTGGTGATACAGGACTTTTTTAGCTGTTCAATGGCCAAAGTCTTTCATAGAGGATGTAAAAAGGAACAGTTGAATAAAACCAGAGTAGGAAAATTGTGAAACCTTAAGTAGAGCATATATACAATAGTTTTCAAAGAAAAATACATTAGGATTTATTTTAAGCTTACACGTCAAAAAAAAAAGAAATACAAACATTTTACACGCAGGTACATATAGTAAAGCTAGGTAAAAATTAACAGAAGATGAAATCATACCAACAAAAAAAAGATTTTAAATGTTTACCCGCAAACATAAAGATTATCCAGTGGTATAGACACACGTCGCCAGTATTTTGTAGTTCCCCCGTAGTATATGCTAGGGTGCATAATGCTGTCATGACAACTAACAGACGACACTTGGGCACAGTTAGGTACCACCAGACTTCATGTTTTACCTCCATCTGAAGAGTACTCCAAATGCACCGGGTACTTGTGAGTACTTTCTGATGAACAGCCCACATTGATCTGGAACCACATGTACAGGCATGACAATACACTGTAACTCCAATATAACGCGCTCCATTATAACGCCGAGTCCAATATAACGCGGGGGATGCTTGGATCCCGTTTTTTTTCCAACCTTCCATTTCTGATTCAAATCCATGTTATGCAACTTCATGTATTTTCAGAAAATTCAAAGATAGCGGCGATCATATCTTGATTGCTTTTTCAACCGTCCGTTTAACCAATTTTAATCGCTTCGAGGTTAAACAACACTGACAGCTAATTGGTGTTAATCTGTTGTGTAATGTCAATAAAATTGTGAAAAACCCGGGTGTCAGTGATTATTACATGTATTCCTTATCAGAGCAGTTCCGTGCCCTAATTTCAATAAGTTAAGTGCAAGCGGGATTAAAACTAATAACGCTTTCTGTTTATACGCTGTTGCGTGGCTTGGACCCCGTCATCCGCCTTATATTGGAGTTACAGTGTATGAAAATAGGGCATTTAGAAGTTGACAGTATAGATACAAGGGGTAATTTAGTATACCGATCAACCAAAGTAATTACTAGCAATTTAGAAGGCAGCATTGATTATAGATGTCAGTACATGTATTTAATTAACTTGTCATACCAATCTGATTGTTACTTATTATTACTGATTTTAGACTTGATACTTTTGCACATGTTGTCAAAACAGATGGTAATTTTTAAAACATTATATTTTCTACCATGCATTATCTATTATTTTAAATTGCATCTTAACCCATTCTAGCTCACTAGCAAAGTGAATATTACTATATGTAACCATCATAAAACCAGTACAGTCTACAAGTTACACTCAGTCTGTTCAGGTTTGATGATGTGTGCTGCTCATCAGTACCGGGGTATCTTAGGTTTTGAAATTAAGCTTGATAGCTTTAACCTAGTAAGGAGGGCCTTATTAAATTTAATTTTCCAAGGGTCTACAAGCATGACAAAGTGCCTATATAAGTGGGAAAGGGTGAATAACAAATACTATGTACACTATTTGTAAATAAACAATACACGCAAGTACGTACATCAAAATGAAGTACAGACATTGGCCCCACATTGAGGTCTCGTGTGATCACAGAGTGCTCCCTTATGTCATGCACTTGACGGAATACGAGCGCTGTCTGTCCAGCCCCCATGCTGTCAGATCTAACCATACAGACGTCATATTGGTAAAGCAATTCCTTAATTATTATACAAGTATCTTCTTATATTCTATAATATTGCACTCAAGATGATAATATGCTAAATGATAAATATAATGAAATATAATTTACAGTATTGGTGACATATTTCACCTGATTATGCTAGGCATACACACATAGCATATACGCAAATATGCTTAGTACTTCACGATCCACAATATTTTTGAAAATAAATTTCTGATTTCCCTCTAAAAACCAAGCCTATGTTGCTTTAAAGTGGTTTCAAACCCTAATTCTTTGCATTGCCCATTCTAAGTGTTGACCCTGCTCAATCATTTTTCTGTTTTATGTATGTGTAGTTCTGACTTTGATATGTGTAGTTCTGACTAGGATATGTGTATTTCTGTCTTGGATATGTGTAGTCCTGACTTGGATATATGTAGTTCTGACTTTAATATGTGTATTTCTGACTTGGATATGTGTATTTCTGTTCTGACTCAGATATATTTAGTTCTGACTTGGATATGTGTAGTTCTGACTTGGATATGTGAAGCTCTGACTTGGATATGTGTAGTTCTGACTTGGATATGTGTAGTTCTGACTTGGATATGTGTAGTTCTGACTTGGATATGTGTAGTCCTGACTTGGATATGTGTAGTTCTGACTTTGATGTTTAGTTCTGACTTTGATATGTGTAGGTCTGACTTGGATATGTGCAGTTCTTACTTGGATATGTGTAGTTCTGACTTGGATATGTGTAGTTTTGACTTCGATGTTTAGTTCTGACTTTGATATGTGTAGTTCTGACTTGGATATATGTAGTTCTGACTTGGATATGTGTAGTTCTGACTTGGATATGTGTAGTACTGACTTGGATATGTGTAGTTCTGACTTCGATGTTTAGTTCTGACTTTGATATGTGTAGTTCTGACTTGGATATGTGTAGTTCTGACTCAGATATGTTTAGTTCTGACTTGGATATGTGTAGCTCTGACTTAGATATGTGTAGTTCTGACTAAGATTTGTGTAGTTCTGACTTTGATATGTGTAGTTCTGACTTTGATATGTGTAGTTCTGACTTGGATATGTGTAGTTCTGACTTGGATATGTATAGCTCTGACTTGGATATGTGCAGTTCTGACTTGGATATGTGTAGTTCTGACTTGGATATATGTAGTTCTGACTTGGATATGTGTAGTTCTGACTTGCATATGTGTAGTCCTGACTTCGATATGTGTAGTTCTGACTTTGATATGTTTAGTTATGACTTTGATATGTGTAGTCCTGATTAGGATATGTGCAGTTTTGACTTGGACATGTGTAGTTCTGACTTGGATATGTGTAGCTCTGACTTAGATATGTGTAGTTCTGACTGAGATTTGTGTAGTTCTGAATTTGATATGTGTAGTTCTGACTTTGATATGTGTAATTCTGACTTGGATATGTGCAGTTCTGACTTGGATATGAGTAGTTCTGACTTGGATATGTGTAGTTCTCACTTGGATATGTGTAGTTCTCACTTGGATATGTGTAGTTCTCACTTGGATATGTGTAGTTCTGACTTGGATATGTGTAGTTCTGACTTGGATATGTGTAGTTCTGACTTGGATATGTGTAGTTCTGACTTGGATATGTGCAGTTTTGACTTGGATATGTGCAGTTCTGACTTGGATATGTGTAGTTCTGATTTGGATATGTGTTGTTCTGACTTGGATATGTGTAGTTTTGACTTGGATATGTGTAGTTCTGACTTGAATATGTGTAGTTCTGACTTGAATATGTGTAGTTCTCACTTGGATATGTGTAGTTCTGACTTGGATATGTGCAGTTCTGACTTGGATATGTGTAGGTCTGACTTTGATATGTGTAGTTCTGACTTGGATATGTGTAGTCCTGACTTGGATATGTGTAGTTCTGACTTGGATATGTGTAGCTCTGACTTGGATATGTGTAGCTCTGATTTGGATATGTGCAGTTCTGACTTGGATATGTGTAGTTCTGACTTGGATATGTGTAGTCCTGACTTGGAAATTTGTAGTTCTGACTTGGGTTTGTGTAGTTCTGAGTCAGATATGCAATTGGTATTGGTAATTTGCTGTCACGAAAAGACAAGCAGATGGTAAAATAACGTTCCTCATAATGATTCTTGAGTTTCTTTGTTACTAAATATCATGGACATTATTATTTGATGGGGTTGCCTTGAAAGTGCATTTATAGATGATAAGGTGTATGTCAGAGTCTCAGTTGTTGTGGCAAACTGTCCATATACCTCCCATACTATCTTCACTAAGGTCAAGTGTGGTGGCATATTTCACCTGGTGTTCTGTTCACAATAGGAGTCCAACTCGCCATCATTCACAAAGAGCCAGGATGTATCACTGGTACCACTCTCAAAGTTGTCAGACATAGAGCTGGGATTCATCACCATTCGTCCAATGAACAGGTTGTCTACAGCCCAGGTTGACAGCATCTTACCTGGGGTTGATAATATTGATAATTAATTATTTTAATAATTTGAATGTTTATGTTGCTTGGCAACGCTCTGACAAATTCGCGCTTCACAGGCTGAGAGGACACATTCTGCCTAGATAGGAGTTTTGTTTAGAAGACACTTCCTTCACACACAAAAAGTCAAAATTTCTATAAAAGTGGAAAGTGTGGTCCTTGATAATTTTTTGCCGACTGCACAGGCTTATCTGGGACAATACTTTACGCATGTGCATTTAATCACGGATTTCCAAACATGGAGCTTAATTTTATATTATTGGAAATAATAATAAAATTTAATACATGCTAAAGTGTACATTTGGTTAAATTTTCATAAGGTAAAGTAATTATCTTATTTGCATGAATTCTAACATAATTAGAAGAATATAACTGTGTGTTTTGTTTCACAACAACTTAATATAATGTCCTGGCCAAACTGTTAAGTATCCATCTGCAAAAAACGATATACAATTTTAAGAAAATTCTCAATGTAATGTACACGGTAAGATTTGTTTTTTAAGTTTGTATACCTGGTCTGTGAGGCTGCCAGAATCGCAGTCTAGTGGAGTTGTATCGGGCATCCATGGGTAACTCAATACTGAAGAACCTACAGAGTAAAGTAAAGCAATCTGATATTGTATGGCTAGTTAATTAACTTACTATATTTAAAAATAAAACAAATGCACCTTTTCTTCTTTTCATGTTCAAATATGAATTAAAAAATAAAACAAGACATGAACCCATGAGGTATGGATGCCCTCACATTCCACATATCTACAAACATTCTATATATGTTAAATCAAGCTGTATTGGCAAAATGTGATTGTTAACCTCTAAGTGTGACAGTGATCTATGAGGTAATGAGACAGATGATAAATGCCACACTCAGTCTCCTCATGGTGGTCATTTGTGGTAAGTCAATTTAAATTGCACGAGGAATGACAAAGTTACAGTGCCTACAAGCTGTTTCTTTGCAACATTTGACCTTGAAGTGTGACCTTGACTTGACATGCATTCTACTCACGGTGGTCATTTTTGTAAGATATTGTAAAATTGCATGATGAATGACAAAGTAAACAAGAGATGTGTTTGTCGGAAACACAATGCCCCCTACTGCACCGCTTTGAAGCCATATATTTGACCTTGAAGGATGACCTTGACCTTTCACCACTCAAAATGTGCAGCTCAATGAAATACACATGCATGCCAAATATCAAGTTACTATCTTCAATAATGCAAAAGTTATTGCAAAACTTTAACCTTGTTATTGCAAAACTTTAACCAAGGTTAAAGTTTTGGGACACACAAATACAATGACAGACAGACAAAGAAGCCAAAAACAATATACCCTCTCTTCTTCGAAGAAGGGGGCATAAAAATCTGCACAAGATAGACCAAATTTGAGTTCAGAATTCTAAGTGTGACCTTGGCATTTAAGGTAGGGAGACGATTGTTGCGTGAAATGTGTCTTCTTATGATGGTTTGCATTTATGCAAAGTTATGTTAAAATTAAAATCTATCAATGTTTGGCTAAAAATGACTTAGTAAGCTGTTTTATGGCCAAATTTGACCTTTAACATTTTTTTCTAGAATGGTACGTAGCTAGCTCACTTAAAGGGACTGTCAACCAGATTGACGAAAAAAGAAAAGTTTTAAAATACCGTCGTGATATTTTAATCAATATAAACTTATAATTGTAAAAAATACTAGTATATGACATTACTTGAAAAAGTTGTTAAGTTTTCATATTTTCAGTATATTCAGTAATACAATTTTACTGGGTATGTCTACCAGGTGTCTTTCAGGTAACAATCAGTTAACTATAAATAAAGCAAGTAGATTGATGGTCATGTGGTAAACCCATGTATGCAAATTGTGCATGCATAGTGAATTGTATATATTTTATATATAAAATTATCAATCTATGTGCGTTGTTTAAAGTGCGTATTTCGTTATATCACCTATTTTCGTGATGTACTTTCGATTTCACATCGTAAAATTACCGAATATACTAAAAATATGAACTTTTTTCAAGTAATGTAATATACCAGTCGTGATATTTTAATCAATATAAACTAATAATTGTAAAGAAATTCAGTATTTCAGAACTTTTCTGTTTTCGTCAATCTTGTTTACAGTCCCTTTAAATACCAAAACCACCATTCATTATTGTCAATATGCAATGACAGAACTATGCAAAACTTTGCAGTTTTGTTTAAAAACAACCTCAGTTTACCTTGCTATGGTGTCATTCCTGTAGTGCAGCTCTTTGAGAAGTTTCCACGTAATCCCTCCATTTGTGGAGAACTGGAGCAGCACACTGTCCTTCCTAGGCCACTCCATCTTGGATCCATTGCATCCAAACAGGAAGTAGAATTCTACCGAGGTCAGCATCGTGGTGTCAAGGTCTCGAGTGACTGCCATGCGGAGTTGATCCTTGAAAGGTCAGTAAATTATAAATAGCCAAAACTGGCTTGTCTGTACATGTTGGAATATATACATGAAGAAATGATAATATTAAGGTCTACAACACAAATGCCAATGAGTTTTTTTACAGTGTCCAGATTTGGCCTTAATACTATAACAATTATGATGTGTATGACCATACATAATAAACAAGCATACAGCAACACTAATATTCGTGACATAATTTCTAAAATTCTTTAAAATAAGGAAGGTTGTTGTTGGCTGAATTTACACAAATTTATCTTACCACACAATATCTGTTATTCTGAAAGTGACTCATGTTAATGACAAAATTGCAGTCTATAGTGTGTTTATATGTTTTGACATTCTTCAAACTTTGATTTTTTCCAGCTTATGAAAAGCCCTTAATTTAGTATGTATTTTATTATTTGACTTTCCAACAATATCTAATGTTTTATGCAAAAAAAAAGTTGAAAAATCTCCATATGTATAGAAATCCCTCAAGGTTGAATTGAGTAGGTAACACATTATAAAGTGCATATTCATAATTATATTTCCTAATAAAAACATAACAAAGACATATTGGTTACTTGAAAGACCAACAATTAACACACCAAACAGCAAACTAATCCCACTTAGGTTGGCATGTTCAAGTGGATATGATGTCAGCCTCGAAACCAAGAGGTCATGGGTTTCATCCCCACTGTGAAAGTTTTCTTAAGATCACCCCAAAAAACTTATAGTACTGGATCTACCCAAAAATTCTACTAGAAAGAGTTTCAAATAGCCTTTGGCTTTTGATGCAATCGAGCTTAAATAAATAGGTTAAACTAAACTAACCCCACTGAAGGTCAGAGCATTGCCACTGATGAGTGTCCCACAAATATTTGAAGTCTCAGCATTATACACTTCCAACCAATTGTCAGTTTTTGGTTTGTCACGAATAAAATCATCCCTCAGCATCATGGGTAGGGGTCTGGATGCCACACAGTATTCTCCAGCATAGCCATCATCACACCTAGAGAGCATCAAAAAGCAACATGGGAAGGGGTCTTGAGGCCGCTAAGAATTATTCCACATAGGAATGGGCCCACGTAGAGAGGATTCAACACTCAACCATGCTTAGTTTCTAATGTATATGGCTATATGCATATGTGTTTAGTGTCGACCCGGATCATCCTGTGCAATCTACACAGGCTAATCAGGGATGAAACTTTCCACCTTGACTGGATATTTGTTAAGAAGAGACTTCCTTTAAATGGAAAATTCAATAAATGTGCCAAGTGTCATCACTGATTATCCTGCGCAGGCTGCACAGGCTAATCTGGGACAACACTATACATACTTAAATTAAGACCAGTTTTCCATGAGAATGGCTCCTGTGCAAATGTTATGTTTACTAGACTGAAGTCAACCGTACTAGATAATATAATATATGCAGGGCTCAGCCAACAGAGAACTGGTTTCTGTTCATCATTAAATCAACTCTTCACTTATTTTATTCCCTTCATTACACCATGCCCATCATCATTATGATTAATCAAAAACAACTCAAATTTGGCATTTTAGGGAAAAAATTGAACAAATATAAACAAACACACTTTAGTGTAAACGTTGTGTTTTTATTATATTTAACTGAATTTAATTAATATATTATTGGTAAATTTCTGACTCAAAGTAAATCTTAAAAGGAGTAGAAGTCACTTCCTCTTCACGTAATTAGAGGTAGAAGTTAATTTGTCCAGGGAGAAGTTATCTCCCATGACTCCCTCACAGCTGAGCCCTGTTATGCTAATAATTGATAATAAATGCTAGAAAGATTTGGGATGCTAACAAGTCTTCTTTGGAAATACAATTGCAAAATGTATGCGTAACATATTTACAATACATACTTAAATGCAACTAAATTTCAATTACTTATGTAAGTCCAATAATATATATGCCATTTAGTAAACTGTCCGAAAACTATTTCCAGAAAAAAAAATTGAATAAAGATACAACTTAGAGAGAAATAATCTAAAACCGTCGACAAGTACCATAATGAAATACAGAAGACTGAGACACCAGTGCACCACAAAAGTCAAAATGTACAATGAATTAAGTATTTAAAATGTGCCTTAGTTAATTTGCACATAACTCTGCACAGAATATCACAACATGCACACAAATTATGTCTTGCACTTCTACATAGCATACACAACACATTTATAAAGTTTTATGTTGGTAGAAAGAAAACTTAGAAACAAGTTTGTGGCACAAATTTTACATGTGCACAGTACTACATGTGCACAGTGACAGACCAACATGTACAGCATGATATACAAACAAGTGAAGCATGGCAGAGCATCAGACAGACTGACTGCATGATTCTTGCATACCCCCACAAACTAATTTCCTTCTTAGATTTTACATAATTATGAAAATGGAATGGGCACATGCATACACTGTAACATGTTAACTACTCACACAAAGGTCCCTTGGTTACAGTTACCTTGTAAAGTTCTCACATAAAGGTCCTTGGTTACAGTAACCATGTCAACTAATCACACACATATCCCTTGGTTACAGTAACTATATCAACTACTCAAACACAGGTCCCTTGGTAACAGTAACTATGTCAACTACTCACACACAGATTCCTTGATTACAGACACCATGTCAACTACTCACACACACATGTCCCTTGGTTACAGTAACCATTACAACTACTCACACACGGGTCCTTGGATACATTAAGTATGTCAACTACTGACACCCAGGTCCCTTAGTTACAGTAACCATGTCAACTTCTCACACACAGGTCCCTTGGTTACAGCAACCATGACAACTACTCACACGCAGTTCCCCTAGTTACAGGTTACCATGTCAACTACTCACACACAGGTCCCTTTGTTACAGTAACCGTGCCCAGAACACAGCCAAGGGCAACCATCACCCAGGTACACGTTATCCAGGGCCCAAATGTTACCACTGGGCGTCTGACTGTGTTGTTGCCAGCGGAAACGGGTAGCAGGGGATCTGAAAACACAGGGAAAGTGATCCTGCGTTGTTATAAATTTTATGTTTTATTATGATGTTGTGATTCCAAAACAAACCTTCAGTTTTTGGCATGTTGCCAACAGAAACAAGTTGCACGAGATCTGAGACGGCAATAGAAATTATTTAGGCATAAATATTATTTTTCAGGTGACAGATGTTACAAATGATTCCAAAAACAAACATTCAGTTGAAAGTCAGCAAATAGTAAAAAAAAGTTACAATAAATGATCACATTAAAATATATAGAACCACTTTTGAATAACAATTTCCCCATAAACTATTACTATTTTTTAAAATAAAAAATACCTTTTAGTAAGATAACTATGCTTACACTGCCCCCTGGGGAAGATTCACGGATATTCTGGTCCAATTCTGATGCTGGTCGGACATGTAGTCGCTCTTAAGGTGATAACCATCGCACTCGTAACTGGGCGGGGCACATTCTGATGTGACCGTCTGCCAGTCCCTGCCCATGTTGGTAGAGTACTCAAGCATAACGCCATATAGCGTGTCATACAGGGAGTCACAGCCCATGGCGATGTCAAACTGCAGGAACGTTGAAGGTGTCACATGGTAGTCCCAGGTCTCTGCATAACGCTTGCCTATGGTTATAAATAATTTAACTGAATGAAAATATGAATTTGTATAAAAAACATTGTTTTAAAAATAGTTTGATCTAACTTGAAACTATGAGCATGGAACATCATAGAATATTATTATCCAATTTGCTCTACTACCATAGAAACTGTTTCACTAAGCTCCCATACATGAGTAATAACTTGTGCATGCAACTGATAGCGAATAGTTTACAAGGGCCTATGGAAAACGTGTCATGATGTCTGACACATATGTTATAAAGGGTTATTCACAAGTACTATACATAAAACTTTGCATTGCTTTAATATTTGAAAAAAATAAATATTAAATACCTTTTTCTCCAAAAACGAATCTTTGAAAAAAGATTTATAACTATCCTGTTGTCAGTTGTTTTTTCAAATAATTATTTTAAATTAACATAATGAAATAAAAGGCTAAAGCTTATAAATTTGAAAAAACTAGAATTGTGTCACAGACACTAATGCCCTTTCAACACATGATTGGACATTGACCAATCCCCTATATATTGTATAGAGGTCAAAAAGACAATAGTTCCTCCAAAATCAGAACTTTTACAGTTATCTCAGGATCCAGAAAAAAACACCATTTTCAGCACTATTTCTAGTCTATTTGTTGCCAAAGCAATCACAATTTTTGACCTAGTAACACAATGAAATGAAGTGCATAATGTCCGCATTGCCATCTATCCATGTTGCAAGTTTCATGACAAAATATTCAGAACTTTAAAAGTTAGCGCAGGATCCAGAAAAAAACCCATTTTCCCCACTATTTCTAGTCTATTTGTTGCCATAGCAACCACAATTTTTGACGTAGGAACAAAATGAAATGACGTGCATAATGTCCATATTGCCATCTATCCATGTTGCAAGTTTCATGAAAAAATATTCAGAACTTTTTAAGTTATCGCAGGATCCAGAAAAGTGTGATGGACGGACGGACAGACGGACAGAGACAAAACCATAAGTCCTCTCTGGTTAAACCGGTTGGGGACTAACAAACACACAAAACAAGCAGACGTTTGGTGCAACTAACATATGCCTCCTTCAGGAATAAAAGTTAAAATTTTTAAAATATCATAAACAAAAATGAGTCTTTTGATGTAATATTAATGTCACATTATAAATATTCACAAACAGATTTTTGTCACATACTATCCCTGTTGCAGAATGCCTCGCACTGGTCACTGGTGTAGAAATTATTGCTGTTGTTGTTACACGTTCCGTCAGGGACCTCTACGCATTCCCCACTGGCCGCATTGTAGTAGAAGAATGTGCCACAGTCGGCAACACGAGCCTCATTGTCACATGGCTGAACCAGGGGCAAGGTGCACATGTCCTCATCTGGAATACAACATCACAGCTATCCTGATTATGGCTTGTCTTTATTAAACTGAGTACTGATCTAGATAATTGTTCAAAATGATTATAACAATATTAAATCTTTTCTTTATGCCAAAACTTTACCGTCATGATCAGTATTGGGACAAGGAGGCCCTAGAGTCAAGCAAATCTGCTAATTGAGACCATGAAACCCAAATGCCTCTCCAGCTTTATTGCATAGTGAAAGCTCTGCTGGGTTCTGCTATTACACGTATTTATTTGCAAGATGAATAACTTACCATAATGGAAATGATTCAAAGAAAATATTTGTTCTATAAGCTCTATCATCACACATTTTGTGTATCTCCAGCTTTTTCAAATCCATATAAGAAAGGTATCCATTTAATTTTGGTACTATTTTTCTTACAAAATGTTATAAATAAATAATTTTGCTAACAAGAACTTGTCTTCACATTAATAATTAATAATAATAATAATTTTATACATGTATGCTTCACTATACATTGTATGTTTCACTATACATAAGTATATTACACAGCAGTTAAATGGCAGATATGCTTTTAGTAAGACATTGTAAATCAATCATCATGGCCAATGCATAATTATTAAACTAGTTTTAGGTCTCTTATTTTTAATCTAACTCACAGCAGATTTGACCAAATCCCATAAAGAACCAAACAAATAATGAAGCCCTGACATTACATTTAAATCATATTCACAGCAGATATGACAAAATCCCCGAAAAACCCAAACAAATATTCAAGTCGCGATGTCAATCATATTTACAACAGATATTACCAAATCCCATAAAGAAGATAATAAGAACAAATTAAATACAGCGAACAAAATAAGAATAAAACAAGAGCATAACTGGTGCAGTTTTGAATAATTGAAAGCTTGACAGAATTTTTTGTTCTAGAGGTCACAGTGACCTTGACCTTTGACCTAGTGACCCCAAAATAGGTGTAGCGTGTAGAACTCATCAAGATGCATCTACATATGAATTTTCAAAGTTGTAGGTTGAAGCACTTTCATTTTAGAGCTAATGTTCAAAACTTTAACAAACCTTGACACGGACGGCGGACAGGATGAGCTGGCAATGACAATACCTCGGGTTTTCTCCAAAAACAGCCGAGCTAATAAATTAAAGTCCTGACGTCACATTTCAATCATATTCACAGCTGCTAAGACCAATCCCATACAGAACCAAGCAAATATGAGCCAAGTTCAGCTAAAACTGGGCTTATTCATGAAATTAATGTGTTGTCCCAGATAACTCTGTGCAGTCTTCACAGGCTTATCAGGGACTATCATTTCTGCCTAGACTGATTTTCGTTTAAGAGACTTTCTTTAAACGAAAAAATCCATTAATCCATAAATGCGGAAAGTGTTGATGAGCCTGCTGTGGACTGGGACAACAAGTTATGCAGATGCATTGAGCCAAATTTACACAAAATGAAGTTTCATAATCCTAGGAGTATGCGTTCTTGAGTAATCATCCGGAAACCATTTTACTATTTCGGGTCACCATGACCTTGACCTTTGACCTCAAAATGGATAGGGGTCATCTGCGAGTCATGATCAATCTACCTATGAAGTTTAATGATCCTAGGTGTATGCGTTCTTGAGTTATCATCCGGAAACCATTTTACTATTTCGGGTCACCGTGACCTTGACCTATGACCTAGTGACCTCAAAATCAATAGGGGTCATCTGCGAGTCATGATCAATGTACCTATTAAGTTTCATGATCCTAGGCCCAAGCGTTCTTGAGTTATCATCCGGAAACCACCTGGCGGACGGACCGACAGACCGACCGACATGTGCAAAGCAATATACCCCCTCTTCTTAGAAGGGGGACATAACAATGCAAATATTTAAGTTCAACCTCTTGCTGCAGGGGTCGGAGCAAGGGTAAGCGGTAGCGGCCTGGCAGTCACAGGTATAACCTCGTTCAGGCATGTTGCTAAGCACTCATGCTCAGTCGCAAAATTGTTGCGGTTTCCCTGGCAACCGTCATATCTTAAGGTCCTGCGGTTTCTTATGTCAGGATCGTAGAACCAGCGAAGGTAGTTGCCTCGACATTGGCCGTTCTCACTGGGTAGGCGACAATCCTCTGCGGAATATGAAAAGAAATACATTGAATGTGTTATAACTAGGGATGGCAACGGTTATTCGGTTAACCGATTACTGTGAAACCATTTATTTTCGACAGCACAAAATTTCGTCATTTTTATAAAAATGACGATTTCGTCAGCACTTAAATTCGCCGATTTGTGATTTTGAATTTTAAAAAAATGCGTCAGTCAATATCCGATTTGTGTGTAATACATATTCGCGATCAATCGCAGTTGCGAAAAATCGTGGTACGAATGCGGGAACACACTTGAGAATCACTGCAGGAGGTGGGGCCTGTTTGTCACATGCCAATTAACTAGTCTTTTGTTATCAAAGGACAGTAATGGACCCTCTTAATGTATGCCATTCACACGTTCATTGCTATGATTAGCGGACAAGTGGGATCGAATAACCGTTAACGAGTGTTTGTAACAACGAAGCCAATTGCCAATTAGTCTTATTCTATTATTGTTGTGCAAGCAAATCAAACTAGTCACTTTTGTTTATTTTCTTGGGTATGTGTTCTAGTTGGTATGATTTTTATTAAAATGCTGTCAATAAAGTTTTAAAACTGTTTGTGTTATACGAAATAGGTTCCAGATTGTTAAGTGTTTTTTTTCAAATAAAATGCTTTTTTATTCTGATATAAACATTAAAATTATAAACTCTATGTGTGTGTTTGTTCTTAAAAAGTAAACTACCGGTATATAAATCAATAATGTCAATAATTTAAAAATAACTAAATTGATACATATAAAATAGTAATAAGTGTGGTTAAACGCAAACAATAAAACAACAAACAGCAATTAAAATATTCTTTATTAATTTGTGATAAAAACGCATGTTGATCACACATCGTCATCTTTTATTTGGTTTATTGTCTTTCATCGGCTTTCGCTGCGTGATGGCTAATATGCAACACCCCTGAAAAACACAATGCACCTATTGGGTAATAAAGTTATAAACAATTAGCGCTAATTCATTATCATTCTACATAAACGAACTCAACGCATTCGATACAGCTGTACTGCACACGCGTTTTAAAGACGTGTAACGTGTCAGTTAAGTACCTTGTGTAATCTACATCCCTTTGTGTCAAAACCGGATTAATCTTGATTACGAAACAGCAGTGAATGTGTGCATGGATTATGTTGGAATTTAATTCCTCATGTCTACGGTAAAGTTTTAAAATATTATTCAACTTAGTGTTTATTTTTGTTCAAACATAGAGCATGATTGTTCGTTAGGATCTTAAATTCGCCGATCGGTCGACTGACGAAATTTATGAAAATTAATGCCTGACGATTAATAATGGTTTCACAGTATCCGGTTCTTAAGGAGTTACAAAATTAATATTCAGTTACTCTTGCAGAAAACACAGGTTTTGGTTGAACGCAATAAATCAATAAATGCTCAAATCGTTAGTTTTGTGTTCCTTCATTTCACTGTATTGGCTAATCCGCTAATCTATCGCAAATTATCGGCAATTACCACCCGGTGATGCTCCCCTGTGGATCAAACGCGATTAGAGTTGTAAACCATCGGGTGCAGCGAATTAATGAGCAGGCACACAAGCAATTAGCACCTACTCTGCGGTGTATATTTGTTTAGCACTTTACATTCTATTGTGTTTCAATTATTCACATGATGATAAATTTAAATTATAAACCAACCACTTAGGCTTGTCTATAAGCACATTTGACTGCAACATGACCTATTTTTAGCTCCGCTGTTTTCAGAGAAAACACGAGGTATTGTCATATCCGGCTCGTCGAGTCTGTCGTAGTGTCCGTCTTCGTGTCATCTGCCATCCGCGGCGTGCTAAAACCCTGACATTTTGTCAAGGTTTTGAACATTGGCTCTAAAATCAAAGAGCTTCCACCTACAACGTTTAAACTTAAACTTCATATGTAGCTGCACCTTGATCAGTTCTACACGCCACACCTATTTTTTGGTCACGATGTCACAGGTCTCTGAAAACAGCTGAGCTACAAATGCACCCGCAGCCGAAGGTGGCACCCGTTATGCGGTGCTCTTGTTTATAAATATTAAATCAACATGAATATCCAGTATAAGGTCGGTCCAACTTGTTCAGATATCACGTATTTAAACAAGAGCACCGCATAATGGGTGCCACACTCTGCTGCGAAAGCTTGTCAGAAATTTTTCTTTTCTTTTAGAGGTCACAGTGACCTTTGACCTATTGACCCAAAATTGGGTGTGGCTTGGATAACGCATCAAGGTGCATCTACATATGAAGTTTCAAAGTTGTAGGTGGAAGCACTTTAATTTTAGAGACTATGTTCAAATTTTATATTAGAGGTCACAGTGACCTTGACCTTTGACCTAGTGACCCAAAAATGGGTGTGGCGTGTAGAACTCATCAAGGTGCATCTACATATGAAGTTTCAAAGTTGTAGGTGGAAGCACTTGGACTTTAGAGCCTATGTTTAAGTTTTAAATTAAAGGTCACAGTGACCTTGACCTTTGACCTAGTGACCCAAAAATGGGTGTGGCGTGTAGAACTCATCAAGGTGCATCTACATATGAAGTTTCAAAGTTGTAGGTGGAAGCACTTTGATTTTAGAGCCAATGTTAAGGTTTTAGCACGACGCCTACGGCGGACGGCGAACGAGCTGGCTATGACAATACCTTGGATTTTCTTCGAAAACAGCCGAATTAAAAATGACTTCCGGAAATGACTAAGTATAAGATTCAAAATGTAATAATATTTATTAAGAATTTGAATTCCCAATTTAAAGGACCAAAAAAATTTGTTAAGTATTTAATTGATAAAATGGTTAAAGTAATTAGGTTACAAGACAATCAACAAGACAGAATATATTTGCATATACATGGAATTGTTTATAAACGCCTACTTTTTTTCTGATGATTCTTTTCATTTATGTGGTACGACAGTCGGTTTACCGGTTAACCGCTCGAATTTCCAAACAGATTAACTGGTTACAGATTTGCTTCGGTTTACCATCTCTTGTTATTACGCAATCTTTTGGATAAAGATCTGAATTTGTTTAAGGTTTTAGCGCACTCTCACTTTTTTGGAAAATATATTTAGGTATGCAATATTTTTTAATTACAAGAGGGCCATGATGGCTCTGAATCGCTCACCTGACTAACCTTGCCACATCAACTTAAATTCTATCAGCCCATATACAATCCCAAGCCAGATTTCATTAATTAATACATTCTGACAAAATTTCATTAAGACATGATGAAAACTGTGACCTCTCATCTACACAAGGTTTTATTAGCATTGGCCTTATGACCTAATTTTTGACCCCAGATGACCCATATACGATCAGGGCTCCCCCTGGCCCAAAAATTTCTATTGCCAACATTTTAGCCAAATGTAATTTTTTGTAGACAAATTTTAGAAACTGTAGCAAAAGTTTAAGCAAAGCATTAGGAACCACCTGTTGTAAGT
Source organism: Dreissena polymorpha (assembly GCF_020536995.1). Classification (NCBI taxonomy): domain Eukaryota; kingdom Metazoa; phylum Mollusca; class Bivalvia; order Myida; family Dreissenidae; genus Dreissena; species Dreissena polymorpha. Next base: position 202,116 of record NC_068360.1, on the reverse strand, counting down.
ATAGGCTAAGGGGTGTAAAAGAAGAAACTACAAAACAAAGCTTTAATATGTTTATTACTATAATCATCATGTGTGCATAACAAAAAAAATCAGTTTACAACAAACCATTTATAGAAGTACATACGTCATAACTCAAGCACATGTTCATAAAATAAGCATATGATAAATTTACATTACATGAACACATAATATCCTGAACATACATTTTAGCAGAAGGCCATAATCCACATCATGTGTGCATAACAAAAAAAACAACAGTACAACAAAACATTTATAGATATACACACATCATAACTCAAGCACATGTTCATATAATAAGCACATGATAAATTAACATTATATGAGCACATGATATCCTGAACATACATTTTAGCAGAAGGCCATAATCCGCCTCAACTTCAATCCAGCCCAAATCTTGAAAGCTTTGAAATCAAACTTTTCCATTGGTGGGCTGTCTATGGACAAAATCAACAAGTTCTCCAAGTTTTAAATTTTAATAAAATTTCTGAGAGATGTTGAATGTCAATTCCCTTTCTACCAAGCAAATTAACTACATTCTCATATATGCTCTCTGCATTTGCTCTTTGAAGTTCAGCCAATCCAAACTCATCAGTTTCCAAATTTTGCTTCACTGAAATGTCTGTACTCTCATCGATCATGATACTGTACTTGCATGATGTCTGCATCTTATGGAGAAGATCACTCCTCAGAACGTCTGCCATACAGTTTTGAAATTGCGACACACTGGAGCTGTGTTCATATGACGTGTGGCTGTCAACTCGAAGGTCATTGAGCTGGGTTGCACCCTGAAAATATATTAATACAAATTTGCATCCTGAAAATATAATTTATGATTTGAAGTATATTTTGCTCAATATTTGTAGCAAACTTAAACATAATCAAATTTTATCAATCACTTTAAAACAAATCAAATTTGTTTTAAAGATGTTCTATTTATTTTTTTACCTGCAAGACGCACAATATGTTCAGGTCTGGAACCAGCGATGATGCAAGAGTATGTTGTGCAGCGAAGTACAAATTAGTCATAGCAGACACTACAGCCGCATTTGTCAATTGTCATTGATATTTTCAGACTTCAAGCTTGTGACGCCTCTTTGTGATCTGAAATAAACAAAATTAAATATGCTAAATTTCAAAACAAAAAGCTCATTTTGAAAAGTGTCAATATATATTTATTATGAACATAACAAAATATTATTGTTATTTTTAATATATTAGTAATAATATAATTTTTTTCATGTATATTCATTTTAATATTGATTGTCAATCTTTTTTATTACCTTTTGATTTTTCGTGTTTTGAAATGTTGTCTTTTTTCAACATACTACACCCAAAGTGAATGAATTTGGTTTTTGAAACTGTATGCATATTTTGCAATACATCGTTTTTGATTTTGAATTAGTCTAACCACTTGAATTCCGTAAGCCAAACATCTTTGAATGATCTATTATCAGATTTTATTTTTTTTTAGACGGAGTCACTAGATTCGTCAGAGTCCAAAGGACGCTTATTGCCTATGGTTTCCATAATGGCAGTCGCAATTTCCAACACTTTCGCCGAAAATTTCAAAGGTTTAATACCCGTTCATCTATCGTAAAACACAATTGTAACACATTTAGCCTTTAATCATTACAAACATTACAAGTTCTGGCTTCCATAACTTTAAATGTGGATTTTTATGATTTTTCACCGGCGCGACTTTATAGTCATGGACCAACCCCAATAGGAAAGTCAACCAGAAATTCCCGAAAAGTTGAAAGATAACAAAGACCGGCTTTTAAATGCAGTTATTGGCTCAAATCAATCGCTTGATTGGAAAGATTGACATTTTTCACATTTAACTGATATATTCTTTCACAAAATACTATCTTAAACATTTAAAAATTATCTATTCTGCTCTTACATATCGAGAACAAGGGACAAAATTGTCACAAAACCAGGTTTTCATTGTGAAAAAAAATCTGATAAAGGGAGTCAACTCAAACTGAACTTTTGAAATGAACAAACAAAATTAACCCCCTTTGTAAGTTTGTTTTAAAATAAATTTATTTTTAGTCATGGCGACCTTGACATTGGAGATATTGTCGTGATTCTTTCGTGCGACACACCATCCCATGATGGTAAACAAATGTGCCAAATGATTTTAAAATCTCATAATGAATGACATAGTTATAGCCCAGACAAGCTCATTTATGGCTATTTTTACCTTTGAACTCAAAGTGTGACCTTGACTTTGGAGATATTGACGTAATTTTTTCGCGCGACACACCGTCTAATGATGGTTAACAAATGTGCCAAATTATTTTAAAATCTCACAATGAACGACAAAGTTATGGCCCGGACAAGCTTGTTCAGCCCGCCCGCCAGCCCGCCAGCCAGCCCGCCAGCCAGCCAGCCCGCCAGCCCGCCCGCATTCGCCAATCTAATAACCAGTTTTTTCCTTCGGAAAACCTGGTTAAAAACAGCGATGTGACAGACTTTCTTGAAATGCAAATCTCCTGAGATTTCACGGTCAGGTTAAGGTCCAGAAGCTTTGAAAGGCCGAAAACCAAAAAGGCCGATTACCAAAAAGGCTTTACCAAAAAGGCCTCAAAGCGTACCAAAAAGGCCAAAAAATGAACCAAAAAGGCCTTAAAGCAATTATTGTTATTTTAAGGTTTAAATTGTGCTTACAAACAAATACACATAAATCAAAATGGAATAAGTCATACAACAGGTATGAAGTTTATCAATTTTTTTATTTGTTGCTTATGTTTAAATATACATTTACGATATATACAGTCAATATACCGGTACAAGCACGGTAACACAATGTATATAACAAAATATACAGTTACAAGCAAATATTTACAGACGATTTACAGTCAAACTGACAAAATATAACATAATTACGTATTAAAAATAATATTGTTAAACATGTGAATTCTTTTTTTATTAAATCAAAATGGAGTACGACATAAAACATGTATGAAGTTTTTTATTTTCTTTATTACAAAAAATACATGTACAACAAAAATTACAGAGAATATACAGTAAAAGTGACAAAATACAACAGAACAAGGGCTGTTTGTAAAACATGCATGCCCCCCATATGGGCTGTCTGTTGTAGTGGCATCCATTGTGTGAATACGTTTTTTGTCACTGTGACCTTGACCTATGACCTAGTGACCTGAAAATCAAAAGGGGTCATCTGCGAGTCACGATCAATGTACCTATGAAGTGTCATGATCCTAGGCAAAAGCGTTCTTGAGTTATCAACCAAAAATAATTTTACTATTTCGGGTCACCGTGACCTTGACCTTTGACCTTGTGACCTCAAAATCAATAGGGGTCATCTGCGAGTCATGATCAATCTACCTATGAAGTTTCATGATCCTAGGCATATGCGTTCTTGAGTTATCATCCGAAAACCATTTTACTATTTCGGGTCACCGTGACCTTGACCTTTGACAAAGTGACCTCAAAATCAATAGGGGTCATCTGCGAGTCATGATCAATCTACCCATGAAGTTTCATGATCCTAGGCATATGCGTTCTTGAGTTATCATCCGGAAACCATTTTACTATTTCGGGTCACCATGACCTTGACCTTTGGCCTAGTGACCTCAAAATCAAAACGGGTCATCTGAAAGTCATGATCAATGTACCTATGAAGTTTCATGATCCTAGCCCCAAGCGTTCTTGAGTTATCATCCTGAAACCACCTGGTGGACGGAACGACCGACAGACCGACCGACATGTGCAATGCAATATACCCCCTCTTCTTCGAAGGGGGGCATAATTAGATCCACATAATACAATATACATGTATGAACTTTTTTTATTTTCTTTATAACAAAAAATACATTTACAACAAAGATTACAGCCAATATACAGTAAACGTGACAAAATACAACAGAATTTAGACTACATAATACAATATACATGAAAATTACTCCAACACAACACCGTACACATGACCTATGCCAGGAACTCGGAGGTGGTGCATTGCTTGGGACTCATACTTGTCCCAGACGGACACCTGGGACTTCTGGACCTTATCCGACCGCGTCGTGGTGATCAGGTGGAGGTCGCTGCTTTCAACTAGCATCCTCACCATTTTCGATTCTTGGCGAAGATGAGGTACCAGTCGGAAAAACCAACACCGCTACCAGCTTTTGAATACAGGCGGTTGTGGTATCCTGGAAATATTATATGAAATATAAAAATAAATGTGTATGCATATTGACAATAATATATGAATTATTTAATTAAATTATGTATATATAATTATAAATGTACAATGGAAAAGTACATATATTTTTTGTTTTTTATTCACCTTCAAGGTCATAGATGGTCCGGACGTCCTGTCGGAACACAGACCAGTCTCTGGGTTAAAACAACCCGCCGTGGACCCACTGCCGGCTATTGTAGGCAAACAGGCTGCGTGTCGCGTCCGTCGTTGCCGTCAGCTCTAGCGTCTTGAAGGCACATGGTATGTGTAGAGCGGGAAGGAACTGTAGGGCCATCAGCATGCAAGTGTACTTGAACACGCCTCCGCGACGTCTATCTTCCGCTATTAGTTAAAAATACTTGGATCTAGTGATAAGAGTACAACAAAATTAACATATTCTGTGATATTTAATGATGCACAATAAAACATCACATACACGATTTCGATTTTCGTGTAACATAAATTAGAAATCGAAATATTTAAAACCATATTTTCAAAGGTGACTTATGTTAAATAAATTTTACATTCTGATGCATTCAGCTTAAAAAAAAGACATTATAAACCTTGCAAAATATATTTCTAATGCTAATCAAGTGCATAATAATATAGACAATCAGATATAATTTTTTAATAATATCACATGAAATAAAGCATTGTTATTTCTTTCGGTTTAAGTCTTCCAAATTTAATGTAGCTAGTTTAATATCGTTAAAAGTTAAGAAACTATTAAACTTTAAAGTGCGCAAGTAATTATCAATAGGTGCCAATAAGTGTCATTAGACCATATGTAGGCTTTCTACTAATCCGTTATCAAAACAGATGCCTCAAACTGTGAATGACCATTAACACTTGTTTACCCGGTCTGATTAGCGAGGGTTTTTTGTACATGCAATTCTTTCAACTTCTTTAAACGTATTTTAAACAGTGCAAAAAGTAGTTTAAGAGGATATTAATAATATATAATAATATATTATGTACTTAAGTATATATGTTAAATATATTAAATATTGGTCTTTAAGCAGTCACTAACTGATATGCATATCTTATATTAAATTTATTTTATTGTTTTACATACTAATAATGAATAACGTTGTACACTATATATTGTGTATATTACTTGTAACTTGTTTGATGACATTGACTATAAGATAAGATTATAACAATGCGCATGGGTCATTTTGACATAATGCATTGTTGATATGTGTTATATCGGATTTGAATAAAACGTTCTTGTGTTCTTATATAATTAATTTACTTACCTGTGCCACATTTGCGATGTTGCCATCGGTTGCACCAGTCGCACTCTACTGCATGCTGGCGGGGCCGTACCTGCTGACCGCATCCTATACAAGGATAGGAGGCCATACCACAACACTCACACAATGTCAACACACAATAAATTAACACTCGTGAAGAAATACGTATAATTTACACTATTTAAAAACACTATAATTCAAAGCCAGCTAGATAAAGTCCGGTATACTTTCCAATATAATGAATAAAAAAGCAATTACCATAGTCCACTTTGACACATGAACGGGTTATATATTTTTCAATAATTCTGGACCATATAATTATATATTTGGCCGCCACGTAAGTTTACAACACCTTTATTACTCATTTGTTACATGTTTAGATGCAAATTATAAGAAAGTTCAGAAAAAATATAATTGTCTTTAACGGCTAATTCCTACGTGATAATTATGCCGACTTTGATTACAAAATTAACGGCTTTTAATTAAAAAACTGGAACATCTATTACTCAATGGAAAATATTGTGACTAACGAACAATTCATACTGTATGCGATAATTTGCGATAATTTTGCCGACTTTGATTAAAAAATTAAGGGCTTTTAAATATACTAATAAAAAAGTTATGACTATCTTATATATATGATTATTATATTCAGCATAACTATTCAATTATAATACACAATCTTGTATGGCCTTTCTGGTATACTGTGAGGCCTTTTTGGTTCACTTATGCAGCCTTTTTGGTAAACGGCCTTTCTGGTACTATACCCACGGTCATATGACGTTATTTCTATTTTTAGCAACATACCATGTGCTCAAGTGTTTTCAAATTCAGAATGACATTTCCCGGTATTTTAGATTATTCTGGCTTGTTTTGTAAACAAATGGTAGTGTAAATACAAACTCAAAGTAAATATTATTTAAAACTACCTGATTCACACTGAAATCAGTCTTATAATCCACCAGATGTAAGTTGTTAATCACAAATAATAGATTTCAGAAAAAGAAAGTTATGTTTACAATTTTAGCAAAAAACAGGTATGATATATAAACTGTATGCTGAAGTTTCTTTAGCTAAAACATTACGAACTTCTCAAAATTAAAATCAATTATCAACTTCTTTACTTACATTCATTGTGTGACTAAGTTGATAATTCGGTAACGGCTTTTACTCAAATTGATTGAAATTGGCAGCAATCTTTAATCTTTAATCAGATGTAATTGTTTATTTCAGTCGATAAGATGTATGATTACACAATTGTTTTGTTTTTACACCAGTCATTTTTCAGTGTCTCAATGACCGGTTCTGACCGGAGTTAATGCCAACTGCTTATCAATTTTTCGGGTCAATAACACGGCAATGTATTGAAGCACAGTCTACAGCTGAAAGAGTTTATTATCTGGGACGGCATTTGTCAGGAAAAAAATCATTATTTTATTCTGGCGAACGTCCGCGGGAGCCCTGTAATGATTCAAAATCAGTTATTAACAGGATAAACATTCTGACCATATTTCATTAAGATCAGATGAAAACTATGACCTCTATTGTCTACACAAGGTTTTTCTATTATTTGACCTAATGACCTAGTTTTTGACCCCAGATGACCCAAATACAATCCCAACCCAGATTTCATCAAGATAAACATTCTGACCAAATTTCATTAAGATTGGATGAAAACTGTGGGCTCTATTGTCTACACAAGGTTTTTCTATTATTTGACCTAGTGACCTAGTTTTTGACCCCAGATGACCCAAATACAATCCCAACCCAGATTTCATCAAGATGAACATTTTGACCAAATTTCAAAAGATTGGATGAAAACTGTGACCTCTATTGTCTACACAAGGTTTTTCTATTATTTGACCTAGTGACCTAGTTTTTGACCCCAGATGACCCAAATACAATCCCAACCCAGATTTTATCAAATTAAACATTCTGACCAAATTTCATAATGTTTGGATGAAAACTGTGACCTCTACTGTCTACACAAACAAATTGTTGACGGACGCACGCACGCACACACAACGGACGCCGGACATCACACGGTCACATAAGTTCTCATGTCACTTCGTGACAGGTGATCTAAAAAACAGATTGATTCAAAAGTTTGTTACACATATACTCATATTAACCAAATTATTATAACATGACAAATTAACAACTCATGTTCTTACAAACAAAAAATTATCACTAGCAAAGCCACTTTTTTGCAAACTTTATTTCATCTCAAATAATAAAACGAATCAACTAATGAAAAGATTTTGTTTACATTCATGTTGAGTCATTCAGAAACCCATTACTTCCGTGACTTGCATCATTTTATGGTTAGTTATCCCATATGAAAAGAAACTGTTACATCTTCCCTATTCTGTGGCTGCAAACATCATACCTGCTGTAGACCGGCTTTGTCTCAGACCACAGTAAGACATGCACTTTTCATCACTCTGGAAGTTGTTGTGGTTGCCAAGGCAACCTCCATACGTGAACGGCTCACACTGCATGGTGGTGATGTTGTAGAAGTACTTAGTCACCACGCGGTTACAGGGTCCCGGATCAGGGGTCAACTCACAGACTGACTCTGAAAGACAGAATGCAGCTTACGAGTTAGAGAAAAGGAGAGTGTAATAAAAACGGAACCAAACCTTGCAAGGGGAAGTAATCCATATGACAGCTTGCTACACATATATGAGAAAACAATGCAATTGTTTCACTGTGCAATGGCAATTATCGTTACAGGACTCAACCTTTCATATAATATCAAAATACAAGGAAAAGTTTCTAATAGAACGGATTCAATACATAACAAGTCAACACTGCTTGTTACCGGAATAATGTATTACCAACAATCTAACTATTAATAATATTATAAATGACCAATGTTAAACAAGAGGGCCTGAAAGGCCCATAGTCGCTCACCTGAGATTCAAAAGAACTTATCTGTTCTGTACAGCCCAAGATGTCATTAAAACAAATGTTCAAATCAACTTTCATGACTAGTGAATACCCTGGCCGCCACGTACTTCAACAGACCAGAACTATTTTCATACACATCCAAGATATCATTTAAACAAATATTCTGACAAAGTTTCATGAAGACATATAAGGACAAATGCCCCGTCCCCTGGTGGCCATGTTTTTCAAGCAACTGGAATCATTTTTTAACATGTCTGAGATATCATTGGGACAAATCTTCTGACCAAGTTTCATGATGTTCGGACAATAAATTTGGCTTCTAGAGTGTTTTACTATAGCTATATAAGGATAAATGCCACGATCCCTTGGCGGTCATTTTTTTCCACCAACCGGAACCATTTTCAAACTCATCCAAGATATCATTGGGACACATTGTCTGGCCAAGTTTCATGATGATCAGACAATAAATGTGGCCTCTAGAGTGTTAAGAAGGTTTAACTAAAGCAATATAATATCCATATTAGGAAAAATGCCCCGCCCCCTGGTGGCCATGTTTTTAAAGCAACCAAAACCACTTTGGAACTCATCCAAGATATCATTGGGACAAATCTTCTGACCAAGTTTCATAAAGATTGAAAAATAATGTGGCCTCTAGAGTGTTAACAAGGTTTAACGTTAGCCATATAACGAAAAAAGCCCCGCCCCCTGACAGCCATGTTTTTCAACCAACCTGCATCATTTTTAAACTCGTACAAGATATTATTGGGATTATCTGACAAAGTTTCTTGAAGATCGGACAATAAATGTGGCCTCTAGAGTATTAACAAGATTTTACTATAGCCATATATAGTCATATATGGAAAAATGCCCCGCCCCTTGGCAGCCATGATTTTCAAGCAAACATAAGCATTTTTAAACTCAACCAAAATATTATTGAGACCAATCATCTGACCACATATCATGAAGATTGGACAATAAATGTGGCCTCTAGAGTGTTAGAAGGTTTTACTATAGCCATAAAGGAAAAATGCTCTGCCCCCTGGAGGCCATGTTTTTCAACCAACCAGCGTCATTTTTTACCTCATCCAAGATATTATTGGGATGAATCTTCTGACCAAGTTTCATGATGATCGGAAAATAAATGTGGTCTCTAGAGTGTTAACAAGGTTTTACTTTATCCATATAAGGAAAACATTTTTTAACTCTTCCAAGATATCATTGGGATGAATATTCTGACCAAGTTTCATGAAGATCAGACAATAAATGTGGCCTCTAGAGTATTAACAAGATTTAACTATAGCCATACAATAAAGAAGATGTGTTTGTGAAACACAATGTCCCCCTATATGACGTTTGACCTTGTAGGATGACCTTGACCTTGACCCTTTACCACTCAAAATGTGCAGCTCCATGAGATACACATGCATTTCAAATATAAAATTGCTAGCTTCAATTATGCAGGAGTGACATTACATGAGCAATTTTGACCCATATATTTGACCTTGAAGGATGACCTTGACCTTGACCTTTCACCACTAAAAGTATGCAGCTCCATTAGATACACATGCATGCCAAATATCAAGTTGCTATATTCAATATTGCAAAAGTATGCATAAAAGTAGCGATTTGGGCCACATATATTTGACCTCTGACCTTGAAGGATGACCTTGACCTTGACCTTTTACCGCTCAAAATGTGCAGCTCCATGAGATACACATGCATGCCAAATATCAAGTTGCTATCTTCAATATTGCAAAAGTACTCATAAAATGAGCAATTTTGGCCACATATATTTGACATCTGACCTTAGAGGATTACCTTGACCTTGACCTTTCACCACTCAAATTGTGCAGCTCCATGAGATACACATGCATGCCAAATATGAAGTTCCTATCTTGAATATTGAAATACTGCAAAAGTGTACATTAAATGAGCGATTTTGACCCATATATTTGACCTTTGACCTTGAAGGATGACCTTGACCTTTCACCACTCAAAATGTGCAGCTCCATGAGATACATATGCATGTCAAATATCAAGTTCCTATCTTCAATATTGCAAAAGTTATTGCAATTGTTAAAGTTGGCGCAAACCAACCAACAGACCAACCAACCAACAGACCAACAGACAGGGCAAAAACAATAGTAGTGGGGGACTTAAAAATGCCCCGCCCCTTGGCAGTCATGTTTTTCAAGCAAATGTAACCACTTTCGAACTCAACCAAAATATCATTGAGACCAATCTTCTGACCACATATCATGAAGATTGGACAATAAATGTGGCCTCTAGAGTGTTAACAAGGTTTTACTATAGCCATATAAGGAAAAATGCTCCGTCCCCTGGCGGCCATGTGTTTTAACCAACCAGCAGCATTTTCGAACTCGTCCAAGATAATATTGGGATGAATCTTCTGACCAAGTTTCATGAAGATCGGACAATAAATGTGGCCTCTACAGTGTTAACAAGGTTTTACTAAAGTCATATAAGGAAAAATGCCCCGCCCCTTGGCAGCCATGTTTTTTAAGGAAATGTAACCATTTTCGAACTCATCCAAGATATCCTACAGACCAATCTTCTGACCAAATTTCATGAAGATTGGACAATAAATGTGGCCTCTAGAGTGTTAACAAGGCAAATGTTGACGCTGCACAACGCACAACACAATGCACGACGGACAAAAGGCGATCACAAAAGCTAAAAACATTAATAAGAACTTTCCATACAACAGAATCATTTAAATTTTTTGACATTGTAATCAATGTATGTTTTTGATTTTCACAAAATAATATATAGATATAATAATGACTAAATGAGTTATGATAATTTATATTATAACAAGAGTGCCAAACTGTCACAAGATACGCCCGTTTGAAGGTTTTGGACACCATGCTAAATGCTTGAAATGCATTAAGTGATCTAATGACCGTGTTTTTTACCCGGCAGGACCCATATTTTCACTTGACCTAGATATCATTTAGACACAACTTCTGACCAAATTTGGTGAAGATCGGATGAAAACTTCTTCAATTAGAGAGCACACACCATGCTAAATGCTTGAAATGCACTAAGTGACCTCATGACCTAGTTTTTTACCCAGCATGACCCATATTTGAACCTGACCTAGATATTATTTAGACACAAATTCTGACCAAAGTTGGTGAAGATCACACGAAAACTACTTCAACAAGCAAATTCATTGAATTGATATCCCCCGCCAATATATTCTTGACAAAAGTGTTATATTTGACACTCAAAAAAGCATTTTTTCAAGATACAAAGGGCCATAACTCCGTTATTAGCATATGGTGTACAATGCCATTTGGCATGCATCATCCTCTTATCAATATATATACTCATACCAAGTTTCAATGAAATCCGCCGAAGCACTTCCAAGATATGGCTCCGGACACAAAAGTGCAGGACGAAATGACAGAAGGACGGACAACGCCAAAACAATATCCCTCCGCCTATGGCGGGGGATAATAAGAGAGCAGACACCATGCTAAATGCTTAAAATGCACTAAGTGACCTTGTGACCGGCATGACCCATATTTGAACTTGACCTAGATATCATTTAGACGCAACTTCTGATCAAATTTGGTGAAGATCGGATGAAAACTACTTCAACAAGCAAATTCGTTGAATTGATATCCCCAGCCAATATGCTTCTGGACACAAAAGTGTTACATTTGACACTCAAAAAAGCATTTTTTCAAGATACATTGGGCCATAACTCCATTATTAACAGATGTTGTACAATGCCATTTGGTGTGCATCATCCTCTTATCCATATATATACTCATACCAAGTTTCATTGAAATCCGCCAATGCACTTCCAAGATATGGCTCTGGAAACAAAAGTGCCAGACGGACAACGCCAAAACAATATTCCTCCGCCTATGGCGGGGGATAATTAGAGAGTGGGCACCATGCTAAATCCTTAAAATGCACTAAGTGACCCCCTGACCTAGTTTTTAACCCAGCATGACCCATATTGGAACTTGACCTAGATATTGACTAGATGCAACTTCTGACCAAGTTTGGTGAAGATCGGATGAAACTATTTGAATTAGAGAGCGGACACTGCTGTGGACGCCGCCGCCAGCCCGCCAAGGGTGAAACTATAAGTCCCGTTTTCTCAAAACGGGCGTATAAAAAATTAACAAGAGCACCGCCTTGCGGGTGCAGACCGCTCATCTATTTTCTTTTTAAAGGTGAAGGGACTCTCATTTTCAATCACAAAGGAGGGAGGGGTGGAGTGAAGAGGGGTGCATTGTGTGGGGGTGTGGACATTTATTACATTATCTTCCAAAAATGCGAAAAAAAGGACAAAAAATGGGGGGGGGGTGGGGGGGGGGGGGATTCTTGGGTGCGATGGTTGGACGGTATTTCAAACATAAAATAATAAAAATAAATATTTGTGTTTTTTAACCGTTTCAAAAAAAAAAAATTGGGGGGGTGAGGTGGGGGGGGTATAGTGTGAGGGTGTGGTGGTCATTTGTGAGATGATCTTAAAAAAAAAAAAAAAAATTAGGGGGGGGGGATTCAGGTGGGGGAGAGGGGAGGTGGAGGAAGGATTCTTGGGTGCGAGATGGTTGGACGGTATTTCAAACATAAAATAATCAAATAAATAGTTTTTTTTAACAGTTTAAAAAAAAATTGGGGGAGGGGGTGGGGAAGGGGGGGTATAGTGTGAGGGTGTGGTGGTCATTTGTGAGATGATCTTAAAAAAAAAAAAAAAAAAAAAATAGGGGGGGGGGATCAATCAAATCTAATCATAAATAAGGAATTTATGGCAATTTTAGCAAAATATAATAATTTGACCTTGAGAGTCAAGGTCATTCAAAGGTCAAGGTAAAATTCAACTTGCCAGGTACAGTAACCTCATGATAGCATGAAAGTATTTGAAGTTTGAAAGCAATAGCCTTGATACTTAAGAAGTAAAGTGGATCGAAACACAAAATTTAACCATATATTCAAAGTTACTAAGTCAAAAAAGGGCCATAATTCTGTAAAAATGACATCCAGAGTTATACAACTTGTCCTTTTACTGTACCCTTATGATAGTTTGCGAGTGTTCCAAGTATGAAAGCAATATCTATGATACTTTAGGGGTAAAGTGGACCAAAACACAAAACTTAACCAAACTTTCAATTTTCTAAGTATAAAGGGCCCATAATTCCGTCCAAATGCCAGTCAGAGTTACATAACTTTGCCTGCACAGTCCCCTTATGATAGTTAATAAGTGTTGCAAGTATGAAAGCAATAGCTTTGATACTGTAGGAATAAAGTGGACCTAAACACAAAACATAACCAAATTTTCAATTTTCTAAGTATAAAAAGGGCACATAATTCTGTCAAAATGCCAGTCAGAGTTACATTACTTTGCCTGCACCGTCCCCTTATGATAGTTAGTAAGTGTTGCAAGTATGAAAGAAATAGCTTTGATACTTAAGGAATAAAATGGACCTAAACACAAAACTTAACCAAATTTTCAATTTTCTAAGTATAAAAAGGGCACATAATTCTGTCAAAATGCACGCCAGAGTTATCTAGCTTTGCCTGCCCAGTCCCCTCATGATAGTAAGTAAGTGTACCAAGTTTGAATGCAATAGCATTGATACTTTCTGAAAAAAGTGGACCTAAACGCAAAACTTAACCAAAATTTTCAATTTTCTAAGTATAATAAGGGCACATAATTCAGTCAAATTGCACGCCAGAGTTATCTAACTTTGCCTGCCCAGTCCCCTCATGATAGTAAGTAAGTGTACCAAGTTTGAATGCAATAGCATTGATACTTTTTGAGAAAAATGGACCTAAACGCAAAACTTAACTGGACGCCAACGCTGACGCCAAGGTGATGACAATAGCTCATAATTTTTTTTCAAAAAATAGATGAGCTAAAAATATTAATGTGTACTTTCCATTGAAACCTTATCCAGTTATATTTCATTGTAGTGTTTGATGCTTACATCTTCGAGGTGTGTCTATGACACGGTTCTCCACCCTACAGTAGATTCTGCACTCTTGATGAGACGATTGTTTTCACAGCTGCCCTGGTCTCGGGGCAGACGACAAACCTCTGCTGCAGTGAGTTCTGGAAAAAAGGTTGTAAACAGATTATGTTTGAATACAACAGATGGTACTTTCAGCGAGCCTGGGTCTTGCATACAACACTTCGACCAATCATGCATATCAACTGTAATTCTATTTTAGTGTTAAAGTTAATTATAGTTGAAGTTATTCTCCAAACAAAATACTTAGGCCTATTTCTTATATTTTACCTTTCACCTTGACGGGTGACTCTGACTTAGCCGTAAAGACCATGTCTTTGTGCATGACACACCTTCTAATTACACATACACCTTCTGTCGAGTCATCATCATATAAAACTCATATACCATCATATAAAGCGCTTCAGATGAAGTTCTCACATTTGATATTTGACTTTGAATTGTGACCTTGAACTTAGAGGTCTGTTAATAGACATACCACTGTTTCCTTGTAGTTATCACTTTTGTAAAGTTGTTCGAAAATCCATAACTGAAGAAAAAAGTGAGGCTCATAACAATGTCTCATTGCTTGTACCAAACTAGTGTGTATCCAAAAATGGAAATTTAATAATGTTGTTGTTGGTTTCAAGTCATAGTAAGAACAGAGAATCATTTACCCCTTTCTCTCCTAGCATTACATGTTTGAATGCAGTTTTCAAGGGAAGCAAAATTATCATTTCCTAAACAACCTTCGTATGAGAACTGCTAGCAGTACCTAGTGTTGTAGTTGTAGAAATACTTGGCAGGGAAGCCCTACACAATCCCTGGACACGCTCCTGACCGCACACTGGTGTAGCTGCAGGCGTGGTTACTGAAACGGAGACGAAAGGATATATAAAAATAGTACCAAATTAAACAACAAAGTGCCTAACAAGTAAGTTATTGTAAGATATAAAGTTCATTGTTATAGTTACTGCATCCATTTCTACAGGAAAAATTAAACAAGTTTTCTTTAGTGAACACGCTTGGAAGTTAGTTGTACAAATTAAAGTTTTCACTTAATACTGTTCTATATAAAATAATTATATCCAAATAGATTAACCTCATACCAATAAATAATTAAATATTTATCAATAAGCGGCAAAAACAAGAAAGTAAAATATAAAGCATTTCTTACAAAGAAATGTTAACATGGGTTGTGCTCTGTGAAAAAGGGGTTTAATACATGTGCGCATGGTGTCATACCTGATAAGCCTTTATGGTATTTTCCGTGTAAAGAAAATCTTTTCTAAGCAAAAATCCAGTTAAGGCGAAAAGTTTTGTCCCTGATTAGCCTGTGCGGACTGCTATTTTACCCACATGCATTAAACCCCCTTTTCACAGAGCACAGCTCAAATATTATTTATATTCCAGACCAATCTCACATTACTACAGCCCTACTTGACTAAATGGTAGAGGGCAAAAGGCCATTCAAATTATCTACATGTCAATGTCTGCATAAATTAAGTGGTTGGATTGGAAATAGAACCAACAATCCTCTGATTTGAAGTCCAACTTTAGCTAACCAGCTTGGTAACAAAAGGTTTGCAATTTGAAGTTCATGGCAAATATTTTGAACAATTCAACTGCAGAATATGTGCAATAAAATTACTACAAACATATACACATCAGCCACAGATAAAAGTTTAAGTACAATTCCTTTAATGTGGGATTTTTGAATATCATTTTATAATGCCTTGAATTAAAGGGGCCTTTTCACAGATTTTGGCATGTATTGAATCTTAACATTAAATGCTTTATATTGATAAATTTAAACATTGGACCTAAAAATCTCCAGTTAAAAAAACAAGAATACAATTAAAACAAGAGCTGTCAGAGGACAGACCGCTCAACTATTTAAGTGCTTGACAGTATAACGTAAGCCATCATGGAGAGGGGGTATAATGTGGTATAATGTAGGTGTTTGGTCATTTAATAGATGATATTTAAAATTAAGAGGGCCATAGTGGCCCTGGGTCGCTCACCTGAGTAGAAGTCATGTAAAGCAAGGGTTGTTAACTTTGTTTTGTGAAGAAAAAGGGTTTGTTGTTTTGGCCGATATATAAATATATGCGTTATAAGGAGTTGTTTGTGTTTGTTTATGCTTTTTACAATAGACATTTGCTTCCCATTGCAACAAATGTTTATTTTGGATAAAAATGATTTGAGGACAGTAATTAAATAATGAGCACAATAAGCAAAAGAAAATGGAACTTCATTTTTTCACAATTTGAAGTGAAGCTTTGAGATAATTATATAAGCATCTCAGCACCTAAGGGTGTTATACGGGATGACTTTTTTTGCAAGAACAGCTTTAGATACAGAAAACAACTGTAATTTTTCAATAAATTTAGTGTTCATATAATTTGTTTTTTCATAATTCAATACAATATGTTGTTATCATATATCAAAGTATATTATGAGGAAGTAAATGAGTATAAGCATACAGGCTTCTTTCTATTTTGGGAAAAAGTACCTAGCAAAAATGGGATTTTTAGAGTCGCGAAATCTTTCAAATTGGGAAAAATTTTCATCAGCAAAAGCATTATTTGGGAAATTATTTTTCTTATTTTATCTTATTAAATCTTATGTTTTCATACATAGGTATTGCTCTTAAATGCTAAGACAAGTCAGTGTTTTTTTTCACCTAAAAGGGAATGGTGGCGGGGCCCGTCCAAAGGGGAAAAACGCGTCGTTTTTTAGGAAAAGGGGAAAATTACAAATTCACTCTTTTATATGTAATGATATTTATTATATGAATACACATGTATGTATGAATGCAATATTCATAGCAACCCCAATATCAGCCAGATGCTTATCAGTTATCAGGGTGAAAATCAATCAGTTCTGACACCAATGTTACTAGAATATTGATTAAATAAACACCTCCTCAACCAATCTGAATGAAATAAAAACTGTTTGAAAAAGCAAAAAATTGTCTACAAAATGTTGTTAAATTCGTTAGTTTTAAGTTAATATATCATGACCACATAGTAAGATTAATCTCAAACTCATATCAATATTGACCCATGTGCGTGAATTGCTATTTCCTGCGTACTCGCTGTGAGCCCTATGTGTATATTTACAAAATGCGCGCTTGCTAATGCTCATAAATATTAATGAGACAGGTGAAATCTTATTCTCCAATGAATTACGAATTCATTGATGCATTCAAAATTTGCATATGTTGACCCTACACTGAGAAAATAGTCCGTAAAGTCTATGCATTTTATTTGTATTTCCGCATTTGATATTACTATTTTGAACACATTATGGGAAAGAGGAAAGATTGATCTTTCTTTTGATACCAAAATTATTGTTCGCAACGGAAAAATTAGGTGTTCGCATTTTAAATTGAAGTAGCACTATTTGCCAGCTTAACCACAAAGTTGACATGAACGCTGAGCCGCATTAACGTTCCGCCATTTTGTATGGAAACTGAAAAGCAGCGTATCAGAAAAAACCAATAGCGAGGCAAAAATATAATTATATCGAATTAAACCCTACTGATTTCAAAAGGTAAATACATTCAGTGCCCCAGATAAGCTGCATATTTGCGTCTTTCACCCTATTAAAATGTTTAACAAGAGCACCGCCTTGCGGCTGCAGACCTCTCATCTATTTTCTTTTTAAAGGTGAAGGGACTCTCATTTTCAATCACAAAGGAGGGAGGAGTGGAGTGAAGAGGGGTGTATAGTGCATTTGTTTCCCCTGTAGTGTATTACCTCCCCTGTCCTGCTTATAGGTGGCACACTACAGTTTTTTTAGTCTCGGCCAATCGCGTACACAAGCAGGAGCGCACCAATGTCTGGAAACTGGTCACCTCGCAAATCTGAAAATAAACCAAGCACATTGCCAGAATGGTTGAGGCTGTGCCTTCTGAAAAATCAGTAACATTCAAATCAAATGAGTTGGGGCAAAATGTTTTAGTATTGATTATTTCAAATCAAAACATCAGAATTATGTGTGTTTCCGAGTCTTTTTAAGCCAGTTTCAACAACAAACTGCCACTTTCCTGCAGAAGCAAGGTGCCTGGAAACCATGTTTTTACATTGGTAACTTACCAAGTACTAAACAGCAATGGAGAAAATTGGGGGTCAAAGGATTAGATTTTTTGTAATAGTTCAATGTCCGTACGCCCTTTCAAATTTCCAACAGAAATACTGACTGGAGCCAGCATTACACCTGTTTTCGAATTGCATTAATTTTACTTCCTGTATGCAGCTATAGTTAAAATACCAATGTTTTGGTAACTTACAAACATCCAAGAAAAATCACCACAACTCAAACCTGACATTCATTATTATTAAGACACTCAAAATGGTGCTTACTTGAGCAATGTTCTCTTTATTTAGAAATTTGACCGCGGCCAATTCGCATTGGTGGCTAAAAAGTGTGGTGTGCAGCCTTAAGGGCCAGCAAAGTCTTAGCACTGCAAAATATGGACTTGTTTTCTTGAAATTTGGACAAAAACAAGCAAATATAATACATTTTTGACCAAGTCTGAAGGCTTGTTTGTTATTTATAAAGCGTTTAATCCGACCCCTGTTTTCCCTTTTTTTTCTATGCCATTTTCAGGGTCATTGTAGAAGTCATGGTAGTGAAAAGCTACCTCACAGAAACATATTGCAACAATTAAATGAAGTCTTAATCACATTGAGATGACAAATGGTAGTGCAGGTGACTTGGTCAGCCTTTAAATCATAACTTTATCAAAGAAGCAACACAAAAACACGCAGTTTTGGGCCAATAAATACTTGGCGTTGCTTAGATTTTTACAGCTCTCACAACAAATGCACATGTTTTTGCTTAAAGTAATAAAAATATAAATAAATTGCATGCTTAGCATGATCTTAAAAGGCAAGTTAAGCATTTGTACCTTTAATCTGTTGTAAAAACACACCATTTAAGGCTCCTGTGAAGTAATCCCTTAAACAGGCCCATGCAAGGGAGATAACCCAATCATAGCGTAAATAATTGGGGCTGACATATTGAGGAAATACCCCTGATATGACACTAATGATTGCCTAAAAATTGACATCTGAGATAAATATTAATCCATATTTCTTGGAAACAGAAAAAGTAAAACTTCTAGTAAGCTCAGATCATTGTTAAAAGGCATACAACAATGTGAGGCACTTGCAAGAGTCACTACTTCACAATAACTTTTTATTTGCTTATAAATATCATCAGTTGAATTGCGCACAATGGCGAAAAGTAAGTTATGGCGCAGTTATAGATTAAACAAAGCACGCAGGACATTTCGGTATAGACCAGGAAACACATTCCGACAAACATGCCAACATTTACCTAGCCCACTGAAGATGTCGTTTTACCTTCAGTAACTGCAACGGAGTGTCTTTCCGCTGACAAGGCTGTTGACGTATTTTAGTTCTTCTCCAGGGACTATCTTGCCTTACAAGCAAACGACTAAAACCTGAAATAAATGACACTCCACACTGATTTCAATGCGAAAGCATGCACAATGTTAACATGGAAACAATGTTAACAAGATTGTTACCAGGCCATAGGTCCTTAACCGTACTAAATTCTGCCCAAACGGCCATTTTTATCCCCACGCTTTTTGAAAAAAAGGTGGGGATATTGTGGTTATCTCCGCCGTCCGTCCGTCCGTCCGTCCGTCTGTCTGTCTGTCCGTCCTGGCCACTATCTCCTCCTACACTAAAAGCACTAGAACCTTGAAACTTACACACATGGTAGCTATGAGCATATGTGCGACCCTGCACTATTTGGAATTTTGATCTGACCCCTGGGTCAAAAGTTATAGCGGTTGGGGTGGGGCCGCGTCAGAAATTATCACTCATTTTTTAGGTTATTTTACATTTACTTCTTTATTTCTACACCGATTCACTTCAAATTGATACTGGACCTCTCTTATGACAATACGGTCAATCTCAACCATGCATGGCCCCATTCCCAACCCTGGGGCACCCCGCCCACATAGGCCACACCCACCAAAAATTTCCATTTACTATAATTTTTTCATTTCTACACGGATTCACTTCAAATTGATACTGAACTTTTG
This sequence comes from Dreissena polymorpha, assembly GCF_020536995.1. Classification (NCBI taxonomy): domain Eukaryota; kingdom Metazoa; phylum Mollusca; class Bivalvia; order Myida; family Dreissenidae; genus Dreissena; species Dreissena polymorpha. The sequence goes on along the minus strand of NC_068360.1, from coordinate 181,635 downwards.
TTATGACATTAGGGTCAATCTCAACTATGCATGGCCCCAATCCCAACCCTGGGGCGCCCGCCCACATAGGCCACACCCACCAAAAAATTCCATTTACTATAATTTTTTCATTTCTACACGGATTCACTTCAAATTGATACTGGACCTCTCTTATGACAATACGGTCAATCTCAACCATGCATGGCCCCATTCCCAACCCTGGGGCGCCCCGCCCACATAGGCCACACCCACCAAAAATTTCCATTTACTATAATTTTTTCATTTCTACACGGATTCACTTCAAATTGATACTGAACTTCTCTTATGACAATACAGTCAATCTCAACTATGCATGGCCCCATTACCAACCCTGGGGCGCCCCGCCCACATAGACCACACCCACCCAAAATTGCCTTTTACTATAATTTCTTCATTTCTACACCGATTCACTTCAAATTGATACTGAACCTCTCTTATGACAATACGGTCAATCTCAACTATGCATGGCCCCATAACCAACCCTGGGGCCCCGCCCACATAGACCACACCCACCCAAAATTGCCTTTACTATAATTTCTTCATTTCTACACCGATTCACTTCAAATTGATATTGAACTTCTCTTATGACAATACAGTCAATCTCAACTATGCATGGCCCCATTACCAACCCTGGGGCGCCCCGCCCACATAGACCACACCCACCCAAAATTGCCTTTTACTATAATTTCTTCATTTCTACACCGATTCACTTCAAATTGATACTGAACCTCTCTTATGACAATACGGTCAATCTCAACTATGCATGGCCCCATTACCAACCCTGGGGCCCCGCCCACATAGACCACACCCGCCCAAAATTGCCTTTTACTATAATTTCTTCATTTCTACACCGATTCACTTCAAATTGATACTGAACTTCTCTTATGACAATACGGTCAATCTCAACTATGCATGGCACAATTACCAACCCTGGGGCGCCCTGCCCACATATGTCACACCCACCCAAAATTGCCTTTTACTATAACTTCTTCATTTCTACACCGATTCACTTCAAATTGATACTGAACCTCTCTTATGACAATACGGTCAATCTCAACTATGCATGGCCCCATTACCAACCCTGGGGCCCCGCCCACATAGACCACACCCGCCCAAAATTGCCTTTTACTATAATTTCTTCATTTCTACACCGATTCACTTCAAATTGATACTGAACTTCTCTTATGACAATACGGTCAATCTCAACTATGCATGGCACAATTACCAACCCTGGGGGGCCCTGCCCACATATGTCACACCCACCCAAAATTGCCTTTTACTATAACTTCTTCATTTCTACACCAATTCACTTCTAATTGATGATGAACTTCTCTTATGACAATACGGTCAATCTCAGCTATGCATGGCCCCATTACCAACCCTGGGGCACACCTAGGTCAAATATTCGGCGTTGGGATACGCGTCGGCCTCTGCCGCGCCATTTCTAGTGAATCATTGTTTTGATTGGATTCTTATATTGTTTGCTAAAATTTTTGACATTTTATGAATATAAAGCCCTTCTTCACCACAGAGTAGTAAGTTGTCCATACCGGCTACAAATTGAACACATTCTTCATACAGAACTGTTTGAGAATTGCAGACCCCAGTAAACATGATTCCGAATTACCTCCCTTGATTTACGCACAGTATTGGTCATACAATAGTGTTATGGGCAAACACTCTGTTAAAAAACAAAACCTTAGGAATATATAATTAAGCAAAAGCATGTTTCATGGGTGTTTGATCGTTTTGGAAATTTGTCGTTTTACCTTAAGGTGGCACACTACAGTTTTTTTAGTCTCGGCCAATCGCGTACACAAGCAGGAGCGCACCAATGTCTGGAAACTGGTCACCTCGCAAATCTGAAAATAAACCAAGCACATTGCCAGAATGGTTGAGGCTGTGCCTTCTGAAAAATCAGTAACATTCAAATCAAATGAGTTGGGGCAAAATGTTTTAGTATTGATTATTTCAAATCAAAACATCAGAATTATGTGTGTTTCCAAGCCTTTTTAAGCCAGTTTCAACAACAAACTGCCACTTTCCTGCAGAAGCAAGGTGCCTGGAAACCATGTTTTTACATTGGTAACTTACCAAGTACTAAACAGCAATGGAGAAAATTGGGGGTCAAAGGATTAGATTTTTTGTAATAGTTCAATGTCCGTACGCCCTTTCAAATTTCCAACAGAAATACTGACCGGAGCCAGCATTACACCTGTTTTCGAATTGCATTAATTCTACTTCCTGTATGCAGCTATAGTTAAAATACCAATGTTTTGGTAACTTACAAACATCCAAGAAAAATCACCACAACTCAAACCTGACATTCATTATTATTAAGACACTCAAAATGGTGCTTACTTGAGCAATGTTCTCTTTATTTAGAAATTTGACCGGGGCAAATTCGCATTGGTGGCTAAAAAGTGTGGTGTGCAGCCATATTTATATTAATCAACAAAATTAAACATTAACACAATATTTAATATACAAAATATACAAAAAATCTCATATTCTGATAATATTTTTACTGATCCACTGTATTTTACTAAAAGGATGATGTTTCATTGGACTGATAATTATAGATTTAGGATTACAGACCAGTTGCTTCAGTAATATTGTTCAGAGTGTGCCCTGTTGGCCGCGTATGCATTCTAAAATTATCATTCAAAAAATAGGCAAAAACGAATAAACATGCAAAGTTCAACGAGCTCCTGCGGCCATGTTTTTTGACGAATCAAATTTCTTTGAACAACTTTTTCAGGGGAACCTTCAAAGGTCATCCCTGTGAAATTTTTTGAAAATCTGATGAGAGGTTTCTGACAAGAAGATTTTTTTAAGGTTTTTACCATATATGGTCATGGTGGCCATCTTGGTTATGTGATCAAATTTTTTTTTAACAATTCTTTTGTCCCATGAACTAGGGATGCTCCACATGAAATTTAGTTGAAATTGGCTCAATGGTTTAGTAGAAGAAGATGTTTACAAATTGTTTACAGACAGACAGACAGACGGACGGCCGGACGCCGGACGGTGAGTGATCACAATAGCTCACCCCGAGCTATCACTCAGGTGAGCTAAAAAAGAAAAAACAAGAGATGTGTTCGTCAGAAACACAATGCGCTGCTTTGAAATTATTTTTTTTACCTTTGACCTTGAAGGATGACCTTGACCCTGAACTTCCACCACTCAAAATGTTCAGCTTCATGAGAACGCCGCTTTGATTTTTTGGATTCTTTTTACCTTTGACCTTGAAGGATGACCTTGGCCTTGAACTTCCACCACTCAAAATGTGCAGCTTCATGAGATGCACATGCATGCAAAATATCAAGTTGCTATCTTGAATATTGAAAAAGTTATGGCCAACGTTAGTTTTTTTCGGACGGACAGACAGACTGACATACTGACTGACAGACAGTTCAACTGCGATATGCCCACCTACTGGGGGCATAAAAAGATTTTTTTTATTTTTTGGGGGGGGGGGGGGATTCTGGGGGGGGGCGTGGGGGATGGTTTGGGTGGAGTCCATTGTGGTATGTCAGGTAAGTGTTGTTTTGTCATAGAATGAATCAAATGTGATCAAAAATAAAGAAGTTATGGCAATTTAAGCATTTTTTTTAAATTTGACATTGAGTCAAGGTCATTCAAAGGTCAAGGTCAAATTCAATTTGCCAGTTACAGTAACATCACAGTGATTTTTTTGCTAATAATTACAGCCAATTTTTGGCTGCTTCCCAATCGCGAAAATCCATGTTTTTCCCAAAAATCTTACCGAAATTTCCCAAAAAGAAGCCCAATTTCCCCCACCCCCAAAAAAATTATCATTGTTATTTTTTTTTTAAAGAAAGAAGTCTTGGCTGTATATCTCAAATTTATTTTAAAAACATCCTACAAAATATATAACTTTAATTTAGTCTATTTTGTCCATAAATCATTCTTAAATTTGCCACTTTTATTAATTTAAAAAATCCCTATTTGACCAGACTACAGTCAATCTTGTATTAAGAGACCACTCAAGGGAGTAATCAAAAGTGGTCTCTTAATAAAACGGTCTTTGAATACAAAAGGCCATTCTGGAAGAATGCTTACCCTCAATTTTAATCTATATGAAGGATTATCTCTTTTATCCACAATGATTTTAACTTTTATAATAAAATGAATATAAACACAATACATAAACAATATTTTACTTATAATGTGTTTTATTTTTCACTTATTATAAATTATCATTTATTATAAATCAATTGTGTGTACATATTTATTTGCAAAAACAACATAGACAAGGAAATATTTTTCCTAAGAACAAAGAATTTTGCTAAAAATGTGTAACAGTCTACATATACATGTGTACAGCTAAAACTAGAAATAAATGTCAGAAGCCAAAAGCTATGATATATTATCACATGTATTTCTCTTTCCGTTTCTATATTGCGCGTTTTTTTTCACCTGACACATTATTTTCCACGTCTTCAAGCACCTCGGCTTTACGCTTAAGAATGTTCTGAATTTGGGTTTTTCCGACTCCAATCTCGTCTGCGATTTTACGTGCACTTATACTCTTTGACAATTCCAAAACCCGAATTTTCTCGTTCAACGTTAACACTTTTTGTTTTGACATTTTAATTTCTGCATGTACGCTTAAGGAAATCTAACTCGATTATGATACATAATGAGCTGAAAAAATTAAAACACGTCAATTGAAAACAAACAATCAGACCTGGTTGGAAAATTTATTAAGTAAATAACAATGTAATTGGCTTACAAATATCTACTAATTAGCATTATTACAAATTGGTAATGTACGGATTTCGACAGATGTTGCCGATTAATAGTTTATTTTCCGCACTTCTCAGGAAATGTTTGTCGCGTACAGTGCATTGTTTCTGCACCTGTTATATATACTCGAGAAAAATCGGCATTGTCTCTTAACGATCCACATAGTAAACTATTTAAGCTGTAGACTGTGCGCAATACGTTCCCCTATTATTCAACTCAATAAATTAATACGCAGTCTACAACAATACCGGTCAGAACCGGTCAACGAGACAAATCATAATCATAATGGTTGTGAAAACAAAGCAGAGGTGTAACAGTACATCTTATCGGCTTAGATAAACAATTAACACGGATTTGTCCCTGAAAGATCGATAGATTAACCACTTTTACCTCCTAGTGGTCGCTTAATACAAGATTCGGACATCAAAATACACACAAATCAGCGGTCGCTGGTCGCGTAAGACAAAAGTCGCTTAATACAATATCATTATATAGCGAAAAAGCTCCGTGGGATTTCAAAATGGTCGCATAAGACAAAGGTCGCTTAATACAAGTGGTCGCATCCACAAGATTGACTGTACTTTCCTAGAAAAACCCCTGAATATGCAATTAGAAACAATATCAATTCTGTTACTTATAATCATATTTACAATGCTTAATTTTTTCCAATTTCATGGTTTATCGCCCTATTTTTCCCAATTTCCTGGTTTATCACGCTAATTTTCCCAATTCAAATGGCACAGGCTGTACCCGGGTGTACATTGTCCAGGGTAATCATGGAACTTAGGCTGGAAATCCATTGTATAACATGGAATTCCATGGAAATCCCTGGAATTTGAAACAGTTTCCAGGGTTTTCCAGGGTTTTGTTCTAGAAATGTCCATGAAACGTGGACTTTTTTCCGAGCATTTTCCAGCCTTGGATGGAAAAGCATGGAAAAGGAATGGAAAACGCTGGATTTAGGCTGGATAACCATGGAAAATATTTCCAGATAGCATGGAAAGTGGAACATAGAATTTTTTAAGCATGGAAAAGATTAACATTTTCAGCTGACCCTGGAAAAAACTTAGACTTTATAAGAGGAGAAAATAACTTATAAAAATGCAACACATTTTATTCAAAGTAAATCAGAGTTCAACAGTTTACACAACATATGAATAAAACATAAAACAATGTGCATAGTTTGGGCAGAAATAGTAGTAGTTATAGTAGTAGTAGTAGTAGTAGTAGTAGTAGTAGTAGTAGTAGTAGTAGTAGTAGTAGAAGTAGTAATGCAGGTGCTGGCAGTAGAATATGTTGAAGGAGTAGAAGTAAAAGTGGTTGTTGTATAAGTTGTACAAGCAGTTAAACTACTGATAATTATACTATTGGTGCAAATTTAAGTGACAGTAGCAGTAGTAGCAGTTATTATTGTGTTGTTGTTTTAGCATTTACAGGAATAGTAGCAGTAATGGTAGCAATAGCAGTATAAATAATAATAACAATACTAGTAGCAGCAGTAGTAGTAGTAGTTAAGCAAGTAGCATTAACAGCAGCAGCAGTAGTAGTAGTAGAAGTAGCAGCAGCAGCAGTAGTAGCAGTAGCAGCATCAGTAGCAGTAGTAGTAGCAGAAGTAGTAGCAGTAGTAGTTGAAGTACTAGCAGTAGTAGTAGAAGTAGTAGTAGTAGTAGTAGTAGTAGTAGTAGTAGTAGTAGTAGTAGCAGTAATGGTAGTAGTAGTAGTAGTAACAGCAGCAGCAGCAGCAGAAGTAGTAGTAGTCGCTGCAGCAGGAGTTGTAGTAGTAGCAGCAGCAGCAGCACTAGCAGTAGTAGTAGTAGCAGCAGCAGCAGGAGTAGTAGCAGCAGCAGCAGTAGTAGTAGTAGTAGTTGAAGCAGTAGTAGTAGCAGTAGTAGCAGCAGTAGTAGTAGTAGTAGTAGTAGTAGAAGAAGAAGTAGTAGTAGTAGTAGTAGTAGTAGTAGTAGTAGTAGTTGTTGTTGTTGTTGTGGCTGTTGTAATAGTAGTAGTAGTTTTGCAGAAGTAGTAGTAGTAGTAGTACTAGTAGTAGTAGTATTAGTAGTAGAAGTAATAGTAGTAACTTTCAAAGCAATGTCTACAAGTTTAAATTCCTTAACCCTGTTCAAGGTGTATACACACTCAATATTTAACTACAGTCCAGGTTTGCAATTAACAAACTATCTGAGATGCCTGTGTGAGTCAGATATGTCTGCGGCTAATCTATTGGTTATAAAATACCACAGCCTTTTCTGATTGGCTGAGTTGAAATACAGAAAGTTTACCTGTTAGATTGAAATTCTGGGAGTAGGCGTATTGTAGAAAATATGCAGGTTAAACTTGTTGTTAAAATGAAGTTAATGTAATTTCACAAACATTAACAAGAATTTCTTAAAATATGTGTAGCTGCCCATGAGCACAAGGATACTATTTTTATGTCCCCAACTATAGTAGTGGGGGACATATTGTTTTTGCCCCGTCTGTCGGTTGGTCTGTTGGTTGGTTGGTTGGTTTGCGCCAACTTTTAACATTTTGCAATAACTTTTGCTATATTGAATATAGTAACTTGATATTTGGCATGCATGTGTATCTCATTGAGCTGCACATTTTGAGGGCACGGGGGATGGTTTGGGTGGAGTCGATTGAGGTATGTCAGGTAAGAGTAGTTTTGTCAAAGTATCAATCAAATCTAATCATAAGAAAAGAAGTTATGGCAATTTTAGCAAATTTTAATAATTTGACCTTCAGAGTCAAGGTCATTCAAAGGTCAAGGTAAAATTCAACTTGCCAGGTACAGTAACCTCATGATAGCATGAAAGTATTTGAAGTTTGAAAGCAATAGCCTTGATACTTAAGTAAAGTGGATCGAAACACAAAATTTAACCATATATTCAAAGTTACTAAGTCAAAAAAGGGCCATAATTCCATAAAAATGACAACCAGAGTTATGCAACTTGTTCTTTTACTGCACCCTTATAATAGTTTGCGAGTGTTCCAAGTATGAAAGCAATATCTATGATACTTTAGGGGTAAAGTGGACCAAAACACAAAACTTAACCAAATTTTCAATTTTCTAAGTATAAAGGACCCATAATTCCGTCCAAATGCCAGTCAGAGTTACATAACTTTGCCTGCACGGTCAACTTATGATAGTTAATAAGTGTTGCAAGTATGAAAGCAAAAGCTTTGATACTGTAGGAATAAAGTGGACCTAAACACAAAACTTAACCAAATTTTCAATTTTCTAAGTATAAAAACTAAAAGGGCACATAATTCTGTCAAATTGCCAGTCAGAGTTACATTACTTTGCCTGCACAGTCCCCTTATGATAGTTAGTAAGTGTTGCAAGTATGAAAGCAATAGCTTTGATACTTAAGGAATAAAATGGACCTAAACACAAAACTTAACCAAAATTTTCAATTTTCTAAGTATAAAAAGGGCACATAATTCTGTCAAAATGCACGCCAGAGTTATCTAACTTTGCCTGCCCAGTCCCCTCATGATAGTAAGTAAGTGTACCAAGTTTGAATGCAATAGCATTGATACTTTCTGAGAAAAGTGGACCTAAACGCAAAACTTAACCAAAATTTTCAATTTTCTAAGTATAAAAAGGGCACATAATTCTGTCAAAATGCCAGTCAGAGTTATCTAACTTTGCCTGCCCAGTCCCCTCATGATAGTAAGAAAGTGTACCAAGTTTGAATGCAATAGCATTGATACTTTCTTAGAAAAGTGGACCCTAACGCAAAACTTAACCGGACGCCGACGCCAACGCCAAGGTGATGACAATAGCTCATTTTTTTTTTTCAAAAAATAGATAAGCTAAAAATGATTTATTAGACCCTAGATTTTTTTTTGCCATCATTTTTCATCAATTACAAATGTTTAAAAAAATTAGTGTTTCATGCTTCTCATGGTACCAGTTTTTTGTCCGAAAATTAATTACATTTTTTTTTAAATGCGTTACCCCTTGTTGCCAAAAAATTCATAAAAAATATAATTTTCAAAGATATCCTTAAAAACAAAAAGAAAATGCCTTCATAAACCTGAAATATTATTCCTTCAAGCATTTTACATCAATTATTTATGTTTGAAAAAATCATTGGTTCATGCTAAATACTGTTTGATATACTGTAAATAATGTAACTACACATCCAAGTAGTGAGTCCATCAAACAATTGCAACCGAAACACCTGGGGTGCCAAGGCACCAGCCAAAGTCAAATGCCTTCTGACTTAGTGCATTTTTTCTATTTATACTTGTATGCATTTGTATGTGTTTGAAAAAATGTATAATCTTAAATGACATCTTCTGAAAAATCCAGGCCCTGGTCTGACACATTGGTAACATTAACGTTAAACTGTTACCAGGCTTCTGAATTTAATTAACCAGGTCACAGGAAAAGGGCAGTGTAATCAGTATCCAATTAAACTATTTGTCATTGTCAGAAAACCGCTCTTAAGCAAACAGCTTTCAAGCAACTGCAGACTGAACTGGATCTAAACTGGCCACAATCACCTTAATGTCTCTTTTACTGGGATACAGTTCATTTAACTTTAAAGGGATCTTTTCACGTTTTGGTAAATTGACAAAAATTGAAAAAAATTGTATCGGATTCGCAAATTTTCGTTTTAGTTATGTTATTTTTAGGAAACCTTATTACTGAACATTAACCATGGTCTAATATAGCCATTATATGAATCTTTTAACGATTTAAAAATTATAAAGCGTTGCAACGCAAAACGATTGAATAATTTGAATATTATGTTGTTGTTGTTTAATTGTGTGTAACTACGAAGATTGCTTATATCAGGTATAAAATATGTCAACCATTTATAATTGGCAGAATAGTCGAGCAGGCTAATGCGTTTTTACTCCAGGACTAAGGGGGTCACTGGTTCGAGCCCTGCTGCGGACTACTTTTTTTTAAAAAGAATTTTATTCTGGATTTTTAACTGGAGCTTTTAAGATCCAATGTTTACATTTATCAATATAAAGCATTTAGTGACTAACTTCAAAACATGTCAAAATCTGTGAAAAGGCCCCTTTAACATAATATCTACTCCTATAAATATGAGGTCAATATACATGGACTAAACGGTAAATTACGTCTAATTATTTGGACTATAATGGCATCAACTACTTAAATAGAAAGAAGAAAGAATTCATACAAACCAGTAATTTGAGTAAAGAGTTTGTAATCAATGTTGTATTTCAGGACAGCTTGGTGATATGCAAATCCCATATCATGTTGATATCGGGTATCATAGTCATTCAATAAGTTGCAAAATGCTCAAACAAAATTTATATAGCAAAATGTGACTTAAATTGATAACTAAAAATACCAGTATCATCAGTATGCCAGTTTTCCTTGTCAAGCTGTCGAGATCCAGAAAGTGCTTTATTCACATTGAATATATCCTTCAAATTCCATGTATTGTTGCATTACTAAATAGCGAAACAAGCCGATTTAAGCTGTAAGAAAGTTTTGACACGAGTGTTATCAAGTCTCTCATGGGCGAAGCCATTGTTGTAGAAATTGATCCATTCACATCGAATATATCCTTTGAATTCTATCCATTGTTGTCATTAGCGGAGATTTAGTGAATAAATAATTCATATATCATAAATGAAAGCTTCTAAATAGCGAAACAAGCCAATTTATGCAGTAAGAAAGTTTTGACTCGAGACTCCCATGGGGGCGGCCATTGTTGAATGTTGAAACACGAACGACAACGCTGCTAGGAGAATTTTATCAATGAAAATCAACGAGGTCGAGGTATTTCGATTAGAAAAATCGAGTTATCTCAATCGGACTGGCTCTGTCTTTTACATAGGTCGCCATTGTGAATAATTTTTTGATGGTTATCATACCTTAGACAATGCTGTTCCAGCATCGTCAAAAATATCTTCCAGTGATAGGCATAAGCACTGAGATTGCATAAAAAATAATATTAATAAATTAAATTTGTTTTAGCCCTTGAAAATCTCACAAGCCATGCAATGTTTAATGTGAGTTAAATTAAAAACTTGAAAACAAAACAAAAGCAACAAAAATGGAACTTTTACTGGTTTGAAATCGGTTAACAATAGACAGTGAGAATAGCCACACATAACCAAAATGAGTTTTTAGAGTGGAATGCTTTAACAACTATTTCCAAAGGTTATTCTTGTATTGTGCTTTGATTTTTTTCAAATCATCAAATAAGATATTTAGATCATCTGCCATGAAATGCTTATTTTTATGTTGTAAATAACTATATTTTTATTTTTATATTTATTTTTTAGTTACCCGTTGTTTATTATAATGCATACACATACTAAATTAATAAAAATCTTTCGACAAAACGTCTTCTTAGAAAAAGATAGTTCGACTATGTACCGTAATTACTCTATGTTTTCGGACACTAAGTTTTCGGACACCCCCTTTTTTAGCAAAAATAATTATTTTTCATGACTCTTAATTTTCGGACACACGATTTTTCGTCCATTATTTATGTCTCTAAGTTTTCGGACAGAATATTTTACAGCGCTATTTTACCAAATTTCGGTCCTGTTTTCGATATCTAATGACACTTCGATCATGGGGTTTTACAACCAGATTAACATCATAAAACATGGAAGGTGCATGCCCAGTCCCCTCATGATAGTAAGAAAGTGTACCAAGTTTGAATGCAATAGCATTGATACTTTCTTAGAAAAGTGGACCTTAACGCAAAACTTAACCGGACGCCGACGCCGACGCCAAGGTGATGACAATAGCTCATTTTTTTTTTCAAAAAATAGATAAGCTAAAAATGATTTATTAGACCCTAGATTTTTTTTTGCAATCATTTTTCATCAATTACAAATGTTTAAAAAAATTAGTGTTTCATGCTTCTCATGGTACCAGTTTTTTGTCCGAAAATTAATTACATTTTTTTTTAAATGCGTTACCCCTTGTTGCCAAAAAATTCATAAAAAATATAATTTTCAAAGATATCCTTAAAAACAAAAAGAACATGCCTTCTTAAACCTGAAATATTATTCCTTCAAGCATTTTACATCAATTATTTATGTTTGAAAAAATCATTGGTTCATGCTAAATACTGTTTGATATACTGTAAATAATGTAACTACACATCCAAGTAGTGAGTCCATCAAACAATTGCAACCGAAACACCTGGGGTGCCAAGGCACCAGCCAAAGTCAAATGCCTTCTGACTTAGTGCATTTTTTCTATTTATATTTGTATGCATTTGTATGTGTTTGAAAAAATGTATAATCTTAAATGACATCTTCTGAAAAATCCAGGCCCTGGTCTGACACATTGGTAACATTAACGTTAAACTGTTACCAGGCTTCTGAATTTAATTAACCAGGTCACAGGAAAGGGGCAGTCTAATCAGTATCCAATTAAACTATTTGTCATTGTCAGAAAACTGCTCTTAAGCAAACAGCTTTCAAGCAACTGCAGACTGAACTGGATCTAAACTGGCCACAATCACCTTAATGTCTCTTTTACTGGGATACAGTTCATTTAACTTTAAAGGGATCTTTTTACGTTTTGGTAAATTGACAAAAATTGAAAAAAATTGTATCGGATTCGCAAATTTTCGTTTTAGTTATGTTATTTTTAGGAAACCGTATTACTGAACATTAACCATGGTCTAATATAGCCATTATATGAATCTTTTAACGATTTAAAAATTATAAAGCGTTGCAACGCGAAACGATTGAATAATTTGAATGTTATGTTGTTGTTGTTTAATTGTGTGTAACTACGAAGATTGCTTATATCAGGTATAAAATATGTCAACCATTTATACTTGGCAGAATAGTCGAGCAGGCAAATGCGTTTTTACTCCAGGACTAAGGGGGTCACTGGTTCGAGCCCTGCTGCGGACTACTTTTTTTTAAAAAGAATTTTATTCTGGATTTTTAACTGGAGCTTTTAAGATCCAATGTTTACATTTATCAATATAAAGCATTTAGTGACTAACTTCAAAACATGTCAAAATCTGTGAAAAGGCCCCTTTAACATAATATCTACTCCTATAAATATGATGTCAATATACATGGACTAAACGGTAAATTACGTCTAATTATTTGGACTATAATGGCATCAACTACTTAAATAGAAAGAAGAAAGAATTCATACAAACCAGTAATTTGAGTAAAGAGTTTGTAATCAATGTTGTATTTCAGGACAGCTTGGTGATATGCAAATCCCATATCATGTTGATATCGGGTATCATAGCCATTCAATAAGTTGCAAAATGCTCAAACAAAATTTATATAGCAAAATGTGACTTAAATTGATAACTAAAAATACCAGTATCATCAGTATGCCAGTTTTCCTTGTCAAGCTGTCGAGATCCAGAAAGTGCTTCATTCACATTGAATATATCCTTCAAATTCCATGTATTGTTGCATTACTAAATAGCGAAACAAGCCGATTTAAGCTGTAAGAAAGTTTTGACACAAGTGTTATCAAGTCTCTCATGGGCGAAGCCATTGTTGTAGAAATTGATCCATTCACATCGAATATATCCTTTGAATTCTATCCATTGTTGTCATTAGCGGAGATTGGTGAATAAATAATTCATATATCATAAATGAAAGCTTCTAAATAGCGAAACAAGCCAATTATTGCAGTAAGAAAGTTTTGACTCGAGACTCCCATGGGGGCGGCCATTGTTGAATGTTGAAACACGAACGACAACGCTGCTAGGAGAATTTTATCAATGAAAATCAACGAGGTCGAGGTATTTCGATTAGAAAAATCGAGTTATCTCAATCGGACTGGCTCGGTCTTTTACATAGGTCGCCATTGTGAATAATTTTTTGATGGTTATCATACCTTAGACAATGCTGTTCCAGCATCGTCAAAAATATCTTCCAGTGATAGGCATAAGCACTGAGATTGCATAAAAAATAAAATATTAATAAATTAAATTTGTTTTAGCCCTTGAAAATCTCACAAGCCCTGCAATGTTTAATGTGAGTTAAATTAAAAACTTGAAAACAAAACAAAAGCAACAACAATGGAACTTTTACTGGTTTGAAATCTGTTAACAATAGACAGTGAGAATAGCCACACATAACCAAAATGAGTTTTTAGAGTGGAATGCTTTAACAACTATTTCCAAAGGTTATTCTTATATTGTGCTTTGATTTTTTTCAAATCATCAAATAAGATATTTAGATCATCTGCCATGAAATGCTTATTTTTATGTTGTAAATAACTATATTTTTATTTTTATATTTATTTTTTAGTTACCCGTTGTTTATTATAATGCATACACATACTAAATTAATAAAAATCTTTCGACAAAACGTCTTCTTAGAAAAAGATAGTTCGACTATGTACCGTAATTACTCTATGTTTTCGGACACTAAGTTTTCGGACACCCCCTTTTTTAGCAAAAATAATTATTTTTCATGACTCTTAATTTTCGGACACACGATTTTTCGTCCATTATTTATGTCTCTAAGTTTTCGGACAGAATATTTTACAGCGCTATTTTACCAAATTTCGGTCCTGTTTTCGATATCTAATGACACTTCGATCATGGGGTTTTACAACCAGATTAACATCATAAAACATGGAAGGTGCATGCCCAGTCCCCTCATGATAGTAAGAAAGTGTACCAAGTTTGAATGCAATAGCATTGATACTTTCTTAGAAAAGTGGACCTTAACGCAAAACTTAACCGGACGCCGACGCCAAGGTGATGACAATAGCTCATTTTTTTTTTCAAAAAATAGATAAGCTAAAAATGATTTATTAGACCCTAGATTTTTTTTTGCAATCATTTTTCATCAATTACAAATGTTTAAAAAAATTAGTGTTTCATGCTTCTCATGGTACCAGTTTTTTGTCCGAAAATTAATTACATTTTTTTTTAAATGCGTTACCCCCTTGTTGCCAAAAAATTCATAAAAAATATAATTTTCAAAGATATCCTTAAAAACAAAAAGAACATGCCTTCTTAAACCTGAAATATTATTCCTTCAAGCATTTTACATAAATTATTTATGTTTGAAAAAAATCATTGGTTCATGCTAAATACTGTTTGATATACTGTAAATAATGTAACTACACATCCAAGTAGTGAGTCCATCAAACAATTGCAACCGAAACACCTGGGGTGCCAAGGCACCAGCCAAAGTCAAATGCCTTCTGACTTAGTGCATTTTTTCTATTTATATTTGTATGCATTTGTATGTGTTTGAAAAAATGTATAATCTTAAATGACATCTTCTGAAAAATCCAGGCCCTGGTCTGACACATTGGTAACATTAACGTTAAACTGTTACCAGGCTTCTGAATTTAATTAACCAGGTCACAGGAAAGGGGCAGTCTAATCAGTATCCAATTAAACTATTTGTCATTGTCAGAAAACTGCTCTTAAGCAAACAGCTTTCAAGCAACTGCAGACTGAACTGGATCTAAACTGGCCACAATCACCTTAATGTCTCTTTTACTGGGATACAGTTCATTTAACTTTAAAGGGATCTTTTCACGTTTTGGTAAATTGACAAAAATTGAAAAAAATTGTATCGGATTCGCAAATTTTCGTTTTAGTTATGTTATTTTTAGGAAACCGTATTACTGAACATTAACCATGGTCTAATATAGCCATAATATGAATCTTTTAACGATTTAAAAATTATAAAGCGTTGCAACGCGAAACGATTGAATAATTTGAATGTTATGTTGTTGTTGTTTAATTGTGTGTAACTACGAAGATTGCTTATATCAGGTATAAAATATGTCAACCATTTATACTTGGCAGAATAGTCGAGCAGGCAAATGCATTTTTACTCCAGGACTAAGGGGGTCACTGGTTCGAGCCCTGCTGCGGACTACTTTTTTTTAAAAAGAATTTTATTCTGGATTTTTAACTGGAGCTTTTAAGATCCAATGTTTACATTTATCAATATAAAGCATTTAGTGACTAACTTCAAAACATGTCAAAATCTGTGAAAAGGCCCCTTTAACATAATATCTACTCCTATAAATATGAGGTCAATATACATGGACTAAACGGTAAATTACGTCTAATTATTTGGACTATAATGGCATCAACTACTTAAATAGAAAGAAGAAAGAATTCATACAAACCAGTAATTTGAGTAAAGAGTTTGTAATCAATGTTGTATTTCAGGACAGCTTGGTGATATGCAAATCCCATATCATGTTGATATCGGGTATCATAGCCATTCAATAAGTTGCAAAATGCTCAAACAAAATTTATATAGCAAAATGTGACTTAAATTGATAACTAAAAATACCAGTATCATCAGTATGCCAGTTTTCCTTGTCAAGCTGTCGAGATCCAGAAAGTGCTTCATTCACATTGAATATATCCTTCAAATTCCATGTATTGTTGCATTACTAAATAGCGAAACAAGCCGATTTAAGCTGTAAGAAAGTTTTGACACAAGTGTTATCAAGTCTCTCATGGGCGAAGCCATTGTTGTAGAAATTGATCCATTCACATCGAATATATCCTTTGAATTCTATCCATTGTTGTCATTAGCGGAGATTGGTGAATAAATAATTCATATATCATAAATGAAAGCTTCTAAATAGCGAAACAAGCCAATTATTGCAGTAAGAAAGTTTTGACTCGAGACTCCCATGGGGGCGGCCATTGTTGAATGTTGAAACACGAACGACAACGCTGCTAGGAGAATTTTATCAATGAAAATCAACGAGGTCGAGGTATTTCGATTAGAAAAATCGAGTTATCTCAATCGGACTGGCTCGGTCTTTTACATAGGTCGCCATTGTGAATAATTTTTTGATGGTTATCATACCTTAGACAATGCTGTTCCAGCATCGTCAAAAATATCTTCCAGTGATAGGCATAAGCACTGAGATTGCATAAAAAATAAAATATTAATAAATTAAATTTGTTTTAGCCCTTGAAAATCTCACAAGCCCTGCAATGTTTAATGTGAGTTAAATTAAAAACTTGAAAACAAAACAAAAGCAACAACAATGGAACTTTTACTGGTTTGAAATCTGTTAACAATAGACAGTGAGAATAGCCACACATAACCAAAATGAGTTTTTAGAGTGGAATGCTTTAACAACTATTTCCAAAGGTTATTCTTATATTGTGCTTTGATTTTTTTCAAATCATCAAATAAGATATTTAGATCATCTGCCATGAAATGCTTATTTTTATGTTGTAAATAACTATATTTTTATTTTTATATTTATTTTTTAGTTACCCGTTGTTTATTATAATGCATACACATACTAAATTAATAAAAATCTTTCGACAAAACGTCTTCTTAGAAAAAGATAGTTCGACTATGTACCGTAATTACTCTATGTTTTCGGACACTAAGTTTTCGGACACCCCCTTTTTTAGCAAAAATAATTATTTTTCATGACTCTTAATTTTCGGACACACGATTTTTCGTCCATTATTTATGTCTCTAAGTTTTCGGACAGAATATTTTACAGCGCTATTTTACCAAATTTCGGTCCTGTTTTCGATATCTAATGACACTTCGATCATGGGGTTTTACAACCAGATTAACATCATAAAACATGGAAGGTGCATGCCCAGTCCCCTCATGATAGTAAGAAAGTGTACCAAGTTTGAATGCAATAGCATTGATACTTTCTTAGAAAAGTGGACCTTAACGCAAAACTTAACCGGACGCCGACGCCAAGGTGATGACAATAGCTCATTTTTTTTTTCAAAAAATAGATAAGCTTAAAATGATTTATTAGACCCTAGATTTTTTTTTGCAATCATTTTTCATCAATTACAAATGTTTAAAAAAATTAGTGTTTCATGCTTCTCATGGTACCAGTTTTTTGTCCGAAAATTAATTACATTTTTTTTTAAATGCGTTACCCCTTGTTGCCAAAAAATTCATAAAAAATATAATTTTCAAAGATATCCTTAAAAACAAAAAGAACATGCCTTCTTAAACCTGAAATATTATTCCTTCAAGCATTTTACATCAATTATTTATGTTTGAAAAAATCATTGGTTGATGCTAAATACTGTTTGATATACTGTAAATAATGTAACTACACATCCAAGTAGTGAGTCCATCAAACAATTGCAACCGAAACACCTGGGGTGCCAAGGCACCAGCCAAAGTCAAATGCCTTCTGATTTAGTGCATTTTTTCTATTTATATTTGTATGCATTTGTATGTGTTTGAAAAAATGTATAATCTTAAATGACATCTTCTGAAAAATCCAGGCCCTGGTCTGACACATTGGTAACATTAACGTTAAACTGTTACCAGGCTTCTGAATTTAATTAACCAGGTCACAGGAAAAGGGCAGTCTAATCAGTATCCAATTAAACTATTTGTCATTGTCAGAAAACTGCTCTTAAGCAAACAGCTTTCAAGCAACTGCAGACTGAACTGGATCTAAACTGGCCACAATCACCTTAATGTCTCTTTTACTGGGATACAGTTCATTTAACTTTAAAGGGATCTTTTCACGTTTTGGTAAATTGACAAAAATTGAAAAAAATTGTATCGGATTCGCAAATTTTCGTTTTAGTTATGTTATTTTTAGGAAACCGTATTACTGAACATTAACCATGGTCTAATATAGCCATAATATGAATCTTTTAACGATTTAAAAATTATAAAGCGTTGCAACGCGAAACGATTGAATAATTTGAATGTTATGTTGTTGTTGTTCAATTGTGTGTAACTACGAAGATTGCTTATATCAGGTATAAAATATGTCAACCATTTATACTTGGCAGAATAGTCGAGCAGGCAAATGCGTTTTTACTCCAGGACTAAGGGGGTCACTGGTTCGAGCCCTGCTGCGGACTACTTTTTTTTTAAAAAGAATTTTATTCTGGATTTTTAACTGGAGCTTTTAAGATCCAATGTTTACATTTATCAATATAAAGCATTTAGTGACTAACTTCAAAACATGTCAAAATCTGTGAAAAGGCCCCTTTAACATAATATCTACTCCTATAAATATGAGGTCAATATACATGGACTAAACGGTAAATTACGTCTAATTATTTGGACTATAATGGCATCAACTACTTAAATAGAAAGAAGAAAGAATTCATACAAACCAGTAATTTGAGTAAAGAGTTTGTAATCAATGTTGTATTTCAGGACAGCTTGGTGATATGCAAATCCCATATCATGTTGATATCGGGTATCATAGCCATTCAATAAGTTGCAAAATGCTCAAACAAAATTTATATAGCAAAATGTGACTTAAATTGATAACTAAAAATACCAGTATCATCAGTATGCCAGTTTTCCTTGTCAAGCTGTCGAGATCCAGAAAGTGCTTCATTCACATTGAATATATCCTTCAAATTCCATGTATTGTTGCATTACTAAATAGCGAAACAAGCCGATTTAAGCTGTAAGAAAGTTTTAACACAAGTGTTATCAAGTCTCTCATGGGCGAAGCCATTGTTGTAGAAATTGATCCATTCACATCGAATATATCCTTTGAATTCTATCCATTGTTGTCATTAGCGGAGATTGGTGAATAAATAATTCATATATCATAAATGAAAGCTTCTAAATAGCGAAACAAGCCAATTATTGCAGTAAGAAAGTTTTGACTCGAGACTCCCATGGGGGCGGCCATTGTTGAATGTTGAAACACGAACGACAACGCTGCTAGGAGAATTTTATCAATGAAAATCAACGAGGTCGAGGTATTTCGATTAGAAAAATCGAGTTATCTCAATCGGACTGGCTCGGTCTTTTACATAGGTCGCCATTGTGAATAATTTTTTGATGGTTATCATACCTTAGACAATGCTGTTCCAGCATCGTCAAAAATATCTTCCAGTGATAGGCATAAGCACTGAGATTGCATAAAAAATAAAATATTAATAAATTAAATTTGTTTTAGCCCTTGAAAATCTCACAAGCCCTGCAATGTTTAATGTGAGTTAAATTAAAAACTTGAAAACAAAACAAAAGCAACAACAATGGAACTTTTACTGGTTTGAAATCTGTTAACAATAGACAGTGAGAATAGCCACACATAACCAAAATGAGTTTTTAGAGTGGAATGCTTTAACAACTATTTCCAAAGGTTATTCTTATATTGTGCTTTGATTTTTTTCAAATCATCAAATAAGATATTTAGATCATCTGCCATGAAATGCTTATTTTTATGTTGTAAATAACTATATTTTTATTTTTATATTTATTTTTTAGTTACCCGTTGTTTATTATAATGCATACACATACTAAATAAATAAAAATCTTTCGACAAAACGTCTTCTTAGAAAAAGATAGTTCGACTATGTACCGTAATTACTCTATGTTTTCGGACACTAAGTTTTCGGACACCCCCTTTTTTAGCAAAAATAATTATTTTTCATGACTCTTAATTTTCGGACACACGATTTTTCGTCCATTATTTATGTCTCTAAGTTTTCGGACAGAATATTTTACAGCGCTATTTTACCAAATTTCGGTCCTGTTTTCGATATCTAATGACACTTCGATCATGGGGTTTTACAACCAGATTAACATCATAAAACATGGAAGGTGCATGCCCAGTCCCCTCATGATAGTAAGAAAGTGTACCAAGTTTGAATGCAATAGCATTGATACTTTCTTAGAAAAGTGGACCTTAACGCAAAACTTAACCGGACGCCGACGCCAAGGTGATGACAATAGCTCATTTTTTTTTCAAAAAATAGATAAGCTAAAAATGATTTATTAGACCCTAGATTTTTTTTTGCAATCATTTTTCATCAATTACAAATGTTTAAAAAAATTAGTGTTTCATGCTTCTCATGGTACCAGTTTTTTGTCCGAAAATTAATTACATTTTTTTTTAAATGCGTTACCCCTTGTTGCCAAAAAATTCATAAAAAATATAATTTTCAAAGATATCCTTAAAAACAAAAAGAACATGCCTTCTTAAACCTGAAATATTATTCCTTCAAGCATTTTACATCAATTATTTATGTTTGAAAAAATCATTGGTTCATGCTAAATACTGTTTGATATACTGTAAATAATGTAACTACACATCCAAGTAGTGAGTCCATCAAACAATTGCAACCGAAACACCTAGGGTGCCAAGGCACCAGCCAAAGTCAAATGCCTTCTGACTTAGTGCATTTTTTCTATTTATATTTGTATGCATTTGTATGTGTTTGAAAAAATGTATAATCTTAAATGACATCTTTTGTTCGTAAACACTCTAGAGGCCACATTTGTTGTCCGATCTTCATGAAACTTGGTCAGAATTAAGCTTCGTTCCAATAAAATCTCAATCGAGTTCGAAACTTGGTCGTGCCGGGTCAAAAACTAGGTCACTAGGTCCAAAAAATGAATAAAACTTGTAAACACTGTGGAAGTCACATTTCATGCCCAATCTTCATGTAACTTTGTCAAAATGTTTGTCTTAATGATATGTTAGTTGAGTTCAAAAGTGGTTCCGGTCCGTTGAATAACATGGCCGCCAATAGGCTGGGCAGTTTTCTATGGCAAGCGAAATGCACATTAAATCCTTAAACCACGGTTTAACAGTTAACTATATAGTTAAGAGACTTTGAACCCGGGTTCAAAGTGCCGTTTGCACATTAAATCCTTAAACCCGAGTTCAAGAGTTTGAACCGCAGTTCAAAGTGTGTCTAAAAATAGATACAAATCTGTTATCTGAGACAACCAATTAGCGGAGCTTAAACCACAATTAGCTATATATAGAAGGTAAATGCCGCGATTTCATTGGTCCTCTCTTAACTATAGGGTTAAGAGACTTTAAACTGCGGTTCAAAGTCTTAAACTGCGGTTAAGAGGCGCGGGATGCACATTAATTATTTAACAGTTAATAATATAGTTAAGAAATTTTGAACCCGAGTTCAAAGTGCCGTTTGCACATTAATTCCTTAAACCCGAGTTCAAGAGTGTAAACTGCGGTTCAAAGTCTTAAACTGGGGTTAACAAGCGCGGAATATACATTTATTACCTAACTGTTGAATATATACAGTAATAATACTAGTTGTTAATTCATGTTGTCGTTTTATTACCAAATTTATGGATGTAATCTCTAAATTATCTCAATTTCTTAACCTGGAAGTGGATAGTTCCGATTTATTTACGGAACCACATACATTGATAAATATGAAAAAACACTAGTTTAATAATATAAATCCTTTATTAATCAAAATCATATGTTCAACCTCTCCTATACCACTTTACCATTGTAACGATTTGGAAAACAGACCGGACTAAAACATCCGTATTAATAATAATAACAACAAATAAAAGCTTTATTTTCAAAACGTTACACAAAAAAGAAAAATGGAAAAATGACAAGACAACATTTTTTTTTGACAATTTAACTTAACTAATACAAGAATAATGGTTATGCATTAATTAAAAATAATTTAACAAAGCGGGATGCTAAGAGTTCTTTATCGACGCACTCCCACTCATTGAGGTCTATTAATGTATAAAGTTTCAAACTGATGCTATTAATACTTTTTAACGAGACAAACGACGGACAAGTGATCCCTATAAGAAAACATTGGTTAGAAAACAATATTAATGCACAGTATTCGATACAAAAGCATTTGTTCGTTAACAGAAAATACTATAATTGTAACATAATTATACTATGTACAACAACCTCAAGGTAGACATAATGTAATACAAATTTGTAGTTAATTAAATAAATAAAGTATAAAATGAATCATAAACATTATTGTCTCGCGTTCTGAGAAAACTGGACATAATGCTGGTGCGTAAATTGTCATCCCAAATTAGCCTGTTCAGTCCGCACAGGCTAACAAGGGACGACAATTTGCTCTTTTATGGAATGTTTCGTTTTAATAATGTCTCTTCTTAGCAAAAATCCAGATAAGGCGGAAAGTGTCACTTTATGCATAAGCATTATGCCCATTTTTCTCAGAACACGACACAATTATGCATGTTCAAAACCATTTCTAGCTACATTTTCCCACATTCTCTTTCACTATTGCTTTAACTTATATTTTTATGGGACCGTTTCATCAAAGATCGTACGACAATCTTAATTTATAACTTAAATTTAAAAACTAAAAATATACAAGCTGTTGATAAATAGCTCCGCAAGATATAAGCCATCGGTAAGAAAATGATAAAATAAATGATTTTACTTGAAATAAGCAAAAATATGCTTCGGTCTGTTAAAATAATGTTTCTTTGAAATTCGTATCGTATTCTAAATTTGTCGTACGATGTTTGATGAAACGGCCCATAAGAATATAAGTTAAAGCAAGAATTTGACAGTATTTGAGTGATCTCAGCTATATCATACTCTTGGACACACTCAAATACTGTTTACAGAAAATACTATATTTGTAACATAATTATACTATGTACAACAACCTCAAGGTAGACATAAGTGTAATACAAATTTGTAGTCAATGAAATTAACAAACTATAAAATGAATCATTAACATAATTGTGTCGCGTTCTGAGAAAACTGGTCATTATGCTGGTGCGTAAATTGTTATCCCAGATTAGCCTGTGCAGTGTGTAAACTAGGAATAAATCGGCCTTTTTGTGGAGATAAATAACGAAATACACTTTTGTACAAAGTCTACATCTTAACGTGTCTTTTTTCGATCGTAATCACCTACCATTTATTGACCTTTTTGCCATTCAATAAAGCATATATTAAATTAAGAGTACGCTTTATGGAATGGCAAAAAGGTCAATAAATAATAATGCCGGTTTCACGGTCCTGCACAAGGGGTTTCCGCGCGTATATATGGAAAAAAAACCTGCATATTTTACAAATTGAACTTTCTTTGCATGTACTTGTATATTGAAATCTGTTTACTAGTGATAATGAGTGACAACAATCTAGCATTTAATGATACCATAAATCTTTACTTTTAATTTATTTTATGCAAGTATTTAATATCCCTATTGTGATCAAACGTGATTGCTTGTTTTCATGATATTTCGAACACTGCAGTAACGTACGATCTTTAAACGTAATAGCAGAGGTTATATTTGCCAGTACCCGTTCAATACGCTATTATTATGTTAAAACTGGCTAGTATATATACTATAATACTATGTAGTTCATGTTCATCCATTTCGGACAAATGTCTTTTTGTATGCCCCTGAAAGTGGGCATATAGTGATTGCACTGTCCGTCTGTCTTTCCGTTACACTTTGCGTTTAGGTTTCGAAAAATGTGAAAAAGGGGGCTTATGCCATCCTATGGTGGCAAGCATGTTAAAATATTTTATTAAAGCAACTGTTTAGTTATTGGCTTTAAACTGTGGCTTAAATGTCTGCTCAATATGCCAAGAGATGACATGAAGGCATCATAAATTGTGTTTAATGACCTGCCACATGTGGTTTAACTTTATTCAGGGACCTACACAAGTATGGGTCCCTGGAAAGGCCTGGATTTATGACACCCTGTTTTAGTCTGGACAGTATCCGATCATATCGAGATAATCGGTTTGTGATGAACGAAGTGGCAATTAAACACTGGGTTAAAAAGGCTTAAACAAAGAGTGTCAAAATTGGTGTGAACAATAAAAAAAAAACAATTACATTTATCAAGAGGATTTATTTAATCTGTAACAAGGTTAGTTTTTACAGACATATAAAGGTTCAAATCAGTTAATACTATATGTTGATTACATAAAATCAATTCTTTGTTGTTTGTTTTCGTCCTTATTTCTGTTCTTTCATTGAATTCAATTTATTCTGAAAGAATTTCCATTTCTGAATATTTATTTGTTCTTAAAAATGGTCGCGGAGATGTGCCAAATGGTGATTGTTATGGTAACCGTATCACGATGCGGTTCATCAAATGCAAACAATAGCGAAATGGCCGCTGTCTTGACGGCCAAAACTTGCGCATTTGAAAACCTGACGTCATTATCGGAACCCCCAAAACCTCCTATGATATTAAAAAGTAAAAACATCATTTTAAATGAAAAAAAAATCAAATTATAGCGAATAATCAATTTCTCTGAAAACACTATTTTCACTATCAAATATAACAAGGTATTCAACTCAAAATGACCCGAATATAGGGTGCATCGCTTTGAACAGCTATTACTTCATCAAGTGTGCAGCGATTTCCATGAACTTGGTCTTATTAAACGCAGAAATAAGCGATCCTGTAATGGCTGAATCAGTGTACCATGACATTCGCGCTGTAAACAAATAATATTTGTTGGAAATTTAAAACCGCTGGCATGTTTCAATAAGAAAGACATTTGTCTTTCGAGGTTTAATAATTTAATTACTGAATGAATTATGCATACGTTGCAATGAGACTCGAAGTCACTCGGCTTAGCCATCCGTTATACAGTCAAGTTACCATTACCGGATCAGTAGCGTAATAAAGTTGTTCTGACGAAAAGCAATAAATGTTTTGAGACTTCTTTTACGTCAGTTTGATTAAATATTACATTGCTTACTGATTCAGCACATAGTTTTATTTTTAATCGCAGGCAAAATGTATTTGTGATACCTTTTTTTCACCGCAGAATTCATGCATTAACGGATCAGTTGTAGCCATAACGGATCACGTGATCGAAACCACTCCGGGGGCATCTAACATGTTATTTGAATTGTCGACACATGAACTGTGTTGTTTACAATGACCAAGTTACATTGCCAGTTATAAATAATATTCATTATTTTTGTATTGTTTTCTATATGTGATCTTGTATATACACGTTTCGCATGGTGTTCTTGTGTGAATTATCTGTTGAAAAACCTAAATAGATCGAAAAGATGGGCATCTTATAAACCATGTTAATTGTTTTAATCATATCTAATCATCGGTATTGAACATGGAACATAAATAAAACATTACGAGTGAGATCATATATTGAAAGAATCAACAAGATGTGCATATATTTTAATATATTATATTATCAATACGCATATTATCACGCTTGATCCGTTATTGCCCTAATTCTTCATTTCATTTAAGGTGTTGCAAAATCTTAAACACGAATCAAAACTGAAACGGACTTTTGCAGGGAGAAAGACTACTAAATGGCCTTTAAATCAATGCGTAAACTCTTTACTTTTCAACAGAGTTTTAGAATGTGGCCGCGAATAATGTTAAACCTCTTTTTGGAAACGAGACGGAAGTAAACAAAGTCGTATATACATGTCGCCAAAACATATCAAAATGTTTAACAACGAATAGCTCCAATTACGACTCAATCAATGCATTTAGAAAAAAACGGCCTTGAAGATGCTGTGTGCAAAATATCATCTAAAAATGTCGACTATTTATCGCGATACGCATGGTCTTCAACATCAAAGTGATGCGCTATGGGTAATGATCCGGAATGGTAACTTGACTGTACAGTCAGTCAACCAGTTTAGAATAACCTGGCAAAAAACGTTAATTCACAAGTCCAGTCCGCAATAATTTATTTCGGGATTTAGTGTCAATGTGAGATGATGTCAAAATAAAGGGTAAAATTTATTTTGTATGATAACAGGTTAGGCCAGACGGCATATGCATTTTTTTGTCAAAAATAGCCAATTAAAGTTCAACTTTTCGGAAAATTATTAAAAAATCTTTCAACTTACAGAATTAATATTTCAAAACATTATTATGGCATTTGTTTTTAATCAGCAATTTTTGTATTTGAAAATAATAAAGCCTTCTATTTCCATATGCGCATTTCAAAACATAACTCATTCAATCAGTTCTGGTTAACTTTTTGCTGCATTTATCCCCCCCCCCCCACCCCCTTGTAAGCATAATACAAAAGCTTTCTTACTAAAACTTTGTTACTTTATTCCTTTACCTAATGTAGACCTTAGACACTTATCATTTTTTTTATTGGGGAATTATGGAAAATTAAATACAAATTAATCGGAACTGCTGATTTTCCAGAGCTGATTGACAAACTGTACACTAATCCGAATCGACTGTATTTCGGTTAGGGGTATTTCTATCAGATTTATACCATAAAAGGATCACACAGAAATTATATAAATATAACCTTATTTGCTGCAATAACCTCACACTTTTGACGAAGTCCGCGTTGTCTGCAAAACCACTTTGAAGTTTTCTTTCTATATCTTGGAATGCTGTTTCAAACGTACGTAATAATTCACTAACTTCATCCGCCGCCATCTTGATAGAAATGCGCCAGGAACAAAACAATATCACATGACGATATTGGTTAATAATTAATGTGCAGAGACAACCAAACACCTAAAAGTCTTAACCTATTTTTCAAAGTCTTAAACTGCGGTTCAAAGTCTTAAACTGGGGTTAAAACGCGCGGAATGCACATTAATTATTTAACAGTTAACTATAGAGTTAAGAGACTTTGAAACCGAGTTCAAAGTGCCGTTTGCACATTAAATCCTTAAACCCGAGTTCAAGAGTTTGAACCGCAGTTCAAAGTGTGTCTAAAAATAGATACAAATCTCTTATCTACATAATTCAGAGACAACCAATCAGCGGAGCTTAAACCACAATTAGCTATATATAGAAGGTAAATGCCGCGATTTCATTGGTCCTCTCTTAACTATAGAGTTAAGAGACTTTGAACTGCAGTTCAAACTCTTGAACTCGGGTTTAAGGATTTAATGTGCAAACGGCACTTTGAACCCGGGTTCAAAGTCTCTTATCTATATAGTTAACTGTTAAACCGTGGTTTAAGGTATTAATGTGCATTTCGCTTGCCATAGTTTTCCTTATTTGGCTATAGAGAAACCTTGTTAACACTCTGGAAGTCACAATTTTTGCCCAATCATCATGAAAGGTAATCAAAACATTGGTTTTATTAATATGTTGGACGAGTTCGAAATGGTCCAGATCGGTGAAAAAACATGACCGCCAGTGGGCGGGGCATTTTTCTCTATATGTATATAGTGAAAACATGTGAACACTCTAGAAGTCACATTTTTTGCCCAATTTTCATGAAATTTGGTCAGAACATTTGTTTCCTTGATACGAGAGTTGAGTTGGAAAATGGTTCCGGTCAGTTGAATAACATGGCTGCCGGGGGGGGGGGCAGTTTTCTTATATTTATATAGTAAAAAAAGCTTGTGAACACTCTAGAAGTCACATTTTGTGCCCAATCATCATGAAACTTGGTGAATAGATTTGTTTTATATATATCTCAGATGAGTTTGCAAATGGTACCGATGGGTCAATAAACATGGCTGCCAGGGGGGTGGGGCAGTTTTCCTTATGTGACTATATAGAGAGAAATCTTGTGATCGAACACTATAGATGTCACATTTTTTGCCTAAACATCGTGAAACTTGGTAAATACATTGGTTTTATTGATTTCACGGTCAAGTTGGAAAATAGCTCAGATCGGTGAAACACGCTTTTTAGCTCACCTGATTGCTCAGGTGAGGTTTTAGGATTGGTCTTTGTCCGCTGTCCGTCCGTCCACATTTGGTTTGTAAACACTTTAGCATTCACATTTCTCAAGCATTCTTTATCAAAGTTGCTGAAATATCTCAGTCAAGTTTGATGATGAGCAGAATCACATAATTAATGCCATAATTATTGCCCTTAGATTGTCCAGATTTTCATTATATTATACAAAATCCTTGTGAGCAAAGTTTTATGTTTGGTAAAGATTGAATAAACCGACTCCTCTCAGGTGAGCGAACTAGGGCCATCTTGGCCCTCTTGTTTATTTTATTGTCAGTTCAAATTTTACGGACACAATTTTTCTCTAAGAAGGCATTAACGATGTGTATCACAACAGGAGCACGTATATGATGTCAATAAGAATTAAAAAAAAAACAACGAAATTTGCTAACATTTTACGCGACAGAAAAATTATGATAATGATGATTTTAAGGATAATAATTATTATGATGATGGATAAGATGATGATGCAAATGAACATTTTTGTGCAGTAAATACGATACTGCATGTATTATATTGTTAAAGGGGCCTTTTCACAGATTTTGGCATTTTTTTTAACTTATTCATTAAATGCTTTATATTGATAAATGTGAACGTTGGATCGTAAAAGCTCCAGTAAAAAAATCAAGAAAAAAAATAAAAAAAGGAAAAGAACATTGCCCGGAGCAGGTTTCGAACCAGTGACCCCTGGAGTCCTGCCAGAGTCCTGAAGTAAAAACGCTTTAGCCTACTGAGCTATTCCGCCGTGTACACATTCTGCACGTATTTTATACCTTATATAAGCAATCTTCGTAGTTTCACAAAATTTAACGGCAAAAACAGAACTCTCCAAATTATTCAATCGTTTCGCGTTGCAACGCTTTATAATTTTTAGGTTTTAAAATCGTCAAAAGATGCATATAATGGCTATATTAGAGCATGGTTAATGTTCAGTATTACTGTTTCCTCACAAATATCATAACTAAAACGAAAACTTACGAATCTGAAACAACTTTTTTCAATTTTGTCAATTTACCAAAGCGTGAAAAGATCCCTTTAAGACGTGTATATTCCGTATTGTTATCACTTTAAAGTTATCCAAATATATATAAATGAAGTAAATTTATAGTTTGTTTTATTTTTCAAAGCCGTATCAGACTCTTGTATCTAGTCTGCAATAACGCCTCATTTCGATGACGATATACCTGAAGCAAAAGACAAGAGTATCTTTTTTACAATGGAAAAATCTTCAATAAAGATAATATAATACTGTAATAAACAATATTCCATAGTTTTAAAGCGTATCGACCAATATATTTTCAACGATTTATTCAAATTAAAAATGGGCCTGGTACTTGGGCCGAATGAGCCTGAAATAGGGGCCGAATGAGCCTGAAAAAAAACGGGGCCGAAAGAGCTTGGGACTGAAATAGCCGACAACCGCGTATATGCAGTCGGTCTGTCCAAAACACGGGTTGTCGGCTCTTTCGGCACGAAGCTTTTTCGGCGCCAATTTTTTCAGGCTTATTCGGCCCAAGTTCCCACTGGGGGCTGACGAGGTCAAAGCGTAGTCCGTGTCTCTACGACGTCGGGTTTATGTTTTACTACGAAACATTGTGCATTGTTGTGTCAATCGAAGTACAGATTGGTGGAACAATTGGGTTGTAAACAGGTAAGATTATGCTTTAATAACAAAACTCTGAATTTAAGCACAATGACATTTCATAAGTCTGTTACATGAAATTATGTTCCAATATGTGTCTGGTGTATGCGGTTAATCATGAAATATACCTCTGATTTATTAAAACCGATGTCAAGTTTCAATTTAACAAATACAATTAAGGTTTACAACTGTGTTTAATTGACACAATTTTACAATTTCCATATTGATCTATGTATCGTTAAACCACTGGTGTGTTTAGAAATGTGTAGGGTGACCCAGTTATCAGTAATAAAGGCTGAATAGTATTATAAGGCATGATCATGTGTCTGACAGTATACGTATATGAATTGCCACGACAACGCTTTAGCGTTTATGCGTTTCCCCCAGAAGACGTAACGGTTATCTCTCATAGGCGAAAGTCATAAGGTTGTGTTGGAATTAATACGTTCGTGTCAGAAGAGACTGTCGCAAATTCAATACTTTGTCGGGGGATTTTGCTGAAATGACGTTATTATGCATCACCTTCTAATTGATCTGTACTTTTTGTACTTTGCAGTGTTTGCTATGATTGTCCTGAGCGTGTGAAGGGGGGGGGGGGCGGAACTATATATAGTATCATGGTGTTTAACTCTTATGACCCTGAAGACGTTTTGTAGCAGACGTACTTTGAAAAACTTGTGACAAACGTAGACATTCGTCGCCATTAGCAAAGTGCCTAACTGTCACACTATTATCAAGCGATAATTATGTCTAAAAGAACATATCTATATTTCAAGCTGCAATTTGATAAAACTGTTACAGGCATGATCGAGTAAATCTGCTAAAGATAAATATTCTTGACATAAAGGTGTTTTTTTTTTTATAAATACAGAGTCATTGAGTGGCTGGATGTTTCATTTGAGGAGGAGGTATTGACAACGGCATCGTGATACGAACAGCACAGTCGACATGCTAATGCACATTATTATTATATAATTAAATTCACGACTAGGAAAATAAACGATCACAATCGAAATTCCATCTATAAGACGACAGTTGAACATGTTACACGTTCTGAAACGTCTTAGCATATATGAGAGTCTTGACCCTTCCCTCCAAAGTACACTCGAGAGCCTAATGTCGTCGATCTCAATAAAAATTACGCATCTTCAGCTTGTGAAATCCCTTATACGTTCTTTCGGATAGAGAACGACGATAGGTTTTTATGAGACGGTACTCTTTATATAACAGTTGATTATCGTAATCTCCAACTCGCTTATCTCGAAACTCTGCTTATGTCAAAGTAAATCCCATGTCCCAACTTCGATCCTTCTTTTTTTAGATCCTTCTTTATCTAATACAGATTTTGATTTTACATCGTACGGTATAAATCGGTTATCGCCAACTAATTTTGAGATGAATTTCATGTTCGTATACATGATTTTACCTGTAACGGCCGTATGGTGTGGATAGTAGGACCCCAATGTATTGTTGCAAAGGTGTTGCAGTGGGTTTCTGTCACAGGTTATTATTTACTGCGTACATTACGGCCGTTTATCTCCAACACCAGATATCTTCAACTATTTGTTTATGTCCTTATTATTTCGAGATAATGAGAGTCGACTGAAAATCAAATCATATTACATGCGTGCAATTACATAAGTATCCTAATTTAAGACTTCAGAAGAGGTCATTTGCCGGTCTTTACCAATAATAAGCTCCACATTCACAGGATTTTCATGATACGACTTTAAAAGTGGAGTTAAATCATAGTGTGAAAAAAAATGTTTTGTTGCAATGTTTCCCTACTCATTTCATATCAGGGTCGTTTTAACTTATAATTAACACCTTCGCCCCTGTTACAATTTCAACAGACTGTTTTAATCAGTTCAATTATATTGCAGTTCTATAGCAATTTGAAGGTGAAGTGCGATAATACGATGACGACAGTACGACAACGCGATAGTACAAAGCGATAATACTATGACGACAGTGCGACAATTCGATGGCGACAGTGCGATAAAACGATGGCGACCATTCGATTTTGCGATAATACGATGACGACAGTGCGACAATAATTAAGTATCAAAGGAATCACAAATCTCTATTTAACCATCGGTAAAAACTAAGAAAATCCTTTCAATTGAAATGTGGTCATCTATTTTCATTCGTTTTACAGCGGTGTACACACATAAATTCCCTATGCAAGCCCCTCAGCTTATGAAATACATGGACATTGTAAAGGACATAGCTCATCGCAAGCCTGGCCTCTCTTTTGCTTTTTACGATAATCAATTGCGTAGTTAAGGCACGTGAAACCTCCCCTTTGCCTTGGGATAGACTCCATACAGAGTTCTGGTTGATGGCAGTTACATTTCCATCAAACCATGTATCTCCCCAGCCCTATCGTCCCTCACGCACAGGAAAGGCTGGAAATGCAACTCGGTCAAAAAGGTTCCTTGAGAACACCTGTTGTCATTTCAACAAGCTTTCAGGATGTAGATCTCAAAAATGCTCGTTGTCGCATGTCTGTGGGTACTGTCGTGGACCATACATAGCCTACAACTGTGGCCCCTCAATCAAGGACTCCACCTTCAGATACCCCCCCCCCTTCCCAAACCACCCCTCAAAACCCAACAGTGAAACACAATCTGGTAACACCCATTAAAATTGATAAATTAGCCCAGTACCTTCAAGGTTATCCACTGGCACAATACATAATACAAGGGTTTACAACTGGTTTCAAATTGGGTTACACCGGTCCTCAAACAAACACAACATGTCCGAATCTAAAATCATGCAGAAACAACCCATCACTCTTTGCTTCCAAATTACAAAAGGAATTAGATGGTTATAGAATTTAAGGTCCTTTCATAGATCGACCCTTACAAAATCTCCGTTTGAGTCCAATCGGTTTAGTCCCTAAAAAAGAACCTGGTCAGTACAGACTAATTCAGAACCTCAGTTATCCTAACGGAAATTCAGTCAACACATATATCGACAGAAATCTGGCATCTGTTAAATATGCATCTTTTGATGATGCTGTAAAAAAAGGTTTTACAATTAGGTCGTGGGTCATTACTTGCGAAGACTGACATTGACTCAGCCTTTCGAATAATACCAGTGAATCCAGAAGATTATAATTTGTTAGGTTTTAGAGTTCAGGGAAAATACTATTATGACACTTGTTTAACTATGGGTAGATCATCTGCGCCAGCTATATTTGAGCGTTTTAGCTCGGCCATTCACTTTGCGTGTAACACATTTTTGGGCATTGACCATATGGTACTCTTATTAGATGATTTCCTAATTCTAGGCCCACCAGTTTCACCTATTTGCCAACAAAACTTAACTACATTCCTGTTCTTTTGTGCTGAAGTAGGCATTCCTATTAAAATAGAAAAAAAACTGAGTCGGCTCGAACTGTTATTACATTCATGGGTTTAAATTGGATACTGACTTAATGGAAGCTAGGCTACCCCAAGAAAAATTAGATAAACTTAGAATCCTCCTTCATTCGGTAAAACGTACTATAACTTTGAAAAATCTACTATCTTTGATTGGTTACCTTAACTTTTGTTGTCAAGTCGTACTTCCAGGCAGGTCGTTGTTTCCTGCGCAGACTCACTGATCTGGCAAAGAAATCTATCAATCCAAACCACTTTATCACCCTCTCTAAAAAATAGGCGTGATATTACAGCATGAAAATAATTCGCTGATTACTTCAATGGTAAAACTTTACTTTCGGATAAAACGCTGAATCGAATCACCTGCGTTACACTTCCATACAGACGCAGCAGGTTCTTTGGGTTATGGGGCTATTTATGCACAGCATTGGTTTTACGGCTCATGGCCACCTTACTTGCAATCAGAGGGAATAGCGTTTAAAGAGTTATTTCCAATTGTCTTGGCCTTAGAAATATGGGATCCCATTTTTCTTCGAAACAAATGCATCATACTTCATACAGACAATTCAGCTGTCAAACATATAATCAATAAACAAACATCGCGTGTCCGAACAGTGATGTCTCTTGTGAGGAGATTGGTACTTTCTTGTATGAAATATAATATTTTGTTTAAATCTGAACACGTCCCAGGGGTAAATAATGTTTTACCGGACTTGCTTTCTCGTCTACAGGTAGCAAAGTTCCTCCAGCTAGCACCCGAAATGGACAGAGAGCCAACACTCATATCGCCGTGGTGTAATGGATATGGTGTCCGCCTAGCGACCGGGAGGTCACGGGTTCGATCCCCACCGTGGAAGCGTTCTTTAGTTCTCCCACAAAGACACCAAGTACTGGTTCTAGGCCCAGGAAACGGACTCGAGAGCATTTATATAAGCCTTAGGCTTTCGATGCAATCGAGCTAAAATAAATAGGTTTAAACTAACACTCATATCGGAAGATCTGATTTCAATCCACTAAATTGTAGTGTGCTCTCATTTCTAAATAAGTCATTAGCACCATCAACTTTTAATTCCTATAAGAATGCATGGAGGCACTATCAGGCATTCCACCAGCTTCATTATAACAACCATATTTTGCTACCAGTCCCAACCGAAAGGCTAGCCCAATTTATTTCATCGTTGAATCTTAAGAATCTTAAAGCTTCATCTATCACATCTATTGTGTCGGGTATAGCCTATGTCCACAATATACGCAATCTCCCAAACCCAGCTGACTCTTTCCTCATTAAAATACTATTATATGGCCTTCGTAGAGGCATCTGTGTAGATAAACGCTGTCCGTTTAATCTAAATGAACTTCAGCAGGTGCTTTCCTTTTTCCCGGAATTTGCGAAAGTCGCTACTATGTAGTCCTTTACTCAGCTTTGATTTTAGTTTATTTTTTCGGTCTGTTTCGTCCAGGCGAAGTTTCACTGTCGAGGACTGGTTTCAACAACGTCTTACGTAAAGAGTTTTTACAGTTAAACCATGATGGGGGTAAAGTATCTTCTGTGACAATCGAAACAAGGGCCTTTAAACATTCCGCAGAACGTGCGGCAAAAATTCCCCTGTGCAGGCAACAACCTCAACTTATGTGTCCTGTTAGAGCTTTAGTAAAGTATCTAAGCAAGTCAACAGGTCATCCATGTCCTCTATTCCACCACTCCGACGGTATTCCAATCACAGCATCAGATTCCGCTCCATTGTAAGGAAATCAGTTAAGGCAGCAAACTTGGA
Organism: Dreissena polymorpha; assembly: GCF_020536995.1. Taxonomy (NCBI): domain Eukaryota; kingdom Metazoa; phylum Mollusca; class Bivalvia; order Myida; family Dreissenidae; genus Dreissena; species Dreissena polymorpha. Next base: position 146,673 of record NC_068360.1, on the reverse strand, counting down.
TTGCAGCAAGTACACTTTTCACTCACTCAGGATAGGAGACGCCACGCACGCTCATCTTTCAAATATGCTTCACTCTCAAATTCGTCAACTAGGTCGTTGGCGCTCCAACGCGTACATAAATATATAAGAGTTAAACCATTGGCCGTCTAAGGCATTGCTCTTTGATTCCATGAATTCTGCCCAAGACATATGGTGTGCCGATCCTTATACATGAATAGAGTTTCATGGGTGCCATACTGTAACGAAGCGGATGGCATACCAGGGGGGCCTGCGTATATGGGAGCTTACCGCGTATATGGGACGTCGGAATAAAAAAGTTATTGAAGCAAGACCGTCGACAAATTTGTTGTTTAATTTCTTGACCTTCGAGATGTTGGATGTTCGAATATCATTTTCACTCACAATAAACAGTATTTGTACATGTTTGCAGTAACATATTACATACATCACGATTATTTTATTATCTCGACGCGTTTTTATGTCTATTAATTCATTTAATGCCGAATTATAACGGTTAAACCCCCCTTTTTTGAAACTAAACTTCCTTTTAAGCACATTTTGGGACCTGACATCCAAATAATAAACAGCTCTTTCCTATGTTAGAAGATTTTATGCGAAATAACTTTCGTGAATGAATACCGCATTGGTGCGAGTGTTTTGGAAATCATTTTCACTTGAGGAAATCAAGAGCTATCTTGTTTTATTGTTATATTATTATTTTTTATTATTATATGTTTTATCGCGTATTTAACGCTAACATTTAGTGTGTGTGTAAAATATAAGACATTCGACGGTATTATTAACACAGTGTAATTCTTACCTGTTTATTTAAACATATATGGACATACTTATGTTTGAATATGCATCAAACGGAATACTATGCCTACTAAACGGAATACAATGCTTACTATTTCCAGATATCAAGACGCCAGTTATATATGTCGAGGATGCCAAGATTAAAAAGACGGCGTAACGAAGTGTGTACCGCTTTAGAAAGCGAAAGGTACATGAAAACCCACCAATCAAACAAAAAAGATTACGGAAGTACCACGCCAAACAATCACATGTACGTGCAATTTAATTGTAATGAAAAACAGAAAAGAGTAAAGCCGTTTCGATACTAGTATAAGGTTGCTGTAACCAAATACTGCCATTGTTGCGATTCATGAATACATGAAGCAATTTGGAATACCTGACACCAGCTTAGAAGATGCATATCGGTGGATGTTTTTTAATGAAAACTTAAATATTAATTGTTTATTTAATAAAATGACATTTGACACGTTTTACCATAACGATACTGATACATGTATGTGACTTTGATGTGACACATTTGGACGACCTTCTTTTAAACCTGTTCTGCGTTGGCCACTATATTATAATCGCAAATAGTGAATTTGTAGTGGATAGAAAGATTTGTGCAAATGCAATACACGATATGATTTCAGTAGAAGTGATCAATATATACATGTAATTTTTTTCTCTTTTATACATATGTGAATACATATTATTTAAGACTGTTGTATTGAGGGAATAAAGTATTGGTTCACATAGAAAGATTTCGTTTATTTCGTTTGTTCCTAACATTGCCTTCTTATCGTAAGTTAATATGTCAAATGCATAACGAATTCATTCCGACCCAAATCTTTTTTTTTTATCATGTATGTAAGTGCTGAATACAATTGAAAATGTATGCAGAGACATCGTTGAAAGAAATGACGTAACACAGATAATGGTTTATTTTCATAAAAAAGTGAGAAACTAGCATGACATATACGGAACAAAACGTGTAATTAAGTAGCACTCATAGCAATTATATGTCAGACTTGTCTATGCAGAAATAATAAAATAAAACAAACAAAAAACACATAATACATCAGCTGTACATTTTTTTGTTTGGTTCGTTCGTTTTATTTGCTGTTTTAGTCCGGCTCTGTTGAAGGACTCTCGCTTGCATATTCTACATTTAAACTCATGCGGTCCATGAATGGGGAATGGTATCCCAGTCCTCCGCTTATGTTAAATTCCTAATTACATAATTTTATACTGCAACGAAAGATGCACTAATTATCGCCCTTTAACCTTCGTCATCTGAAAAGACAGTAAAAGAATGGTTAAAGAAAATTTCATATCCGAATAAGGTCGACACGTCATAAAATACATTTAATTAATTAAAATATTACTGAAAGGGCTGATAAACATTCTATTTTCTCGTACATCAGCCATCCCACAACACATCTTCTTGAAAATCGGTGAATTGATTCAGTTGGTCGGCAGGTTTTGTGTACAACATTTTTATAATTCTACAGTAAAAGGATTAAGAAAACACATATATATTGCACCACATAAGAAATGCTATAAAACTATAATATTGAAGTACACATATTAACTTTGTTATAGATGGGTAGGTATTTCGTGTCAATCTCTTTCGCATATGAAAGAGCTGTTGGTCATTTTGAAGTCATATAGACATATAGACGCATAACTTAATTTAGATTAAGCAAAATAAAACACTAGGTGTTTGCCAAGTGTGTGTATCAGAGTGTATTTACAGGTCCTACCGGCCTCTTCATGAGGTCTTTGAGGTCCGACCTGCCCCTGTGACCTTTCAGGGGATAAAAGTTACTTTAAGTCAGAGTAGGTCAGATTAACCCCGGTCTCCGGGTGTTTTGCCAATGATTTTTATTTTTAGGAGAGTTCAGTGCACGCTGGCCAATGAGACCTTAATGTGCCCTGTACTCTATTGCTGATGATGATTTTAGGATTAGGTGTAATTTTGTGAACATGAGTAATGTGTATTTGTGTGTTATATAGGTGTGTTCGGTGTATTGGTTTGTTTAGGGGTGTTGTGTAGGTTAGTGTTATGAGTATGTGGGTGTTATATAGGTGTGTTCGGTGTACTGGTTTGTTTGGGGGTGATGTGTGAGTGTTATGTGGTTGTGTTCTGGGTCTTGTGGTGATTATGTATATATGGTTGTGTGTAAATCAGTCGAAGAGGCCAACCAATGAGCAGCACCCTTTTCATTCGGAGCCACCATCGTCCTTTCCCGCCCGCCTGCAAAACATCCAGACCATGCAGATTGGGCTGAATTATATTTACTTTTACGTAGTGTTTGTTTTTAAAATTAGGTGTGAAGTGATGTAATATGTTATAAGGAGTATTTTAAACTTTTACTTGACGTTATTAACTTATTATTATGTTGTAGTAATTCCGTTTTTGTATGACTGTGTAAGGTTGTTGTGCTCTCCGCCCCAAGAGAGGTGTTAGTGGGGGTTCGAGCGGGATACACGCAACGCCCCGATTCCAGAGTCGTCCCTGTTTTTTTAAGTGCCCGGTGTATAGCACCGATACACTGCACCCCCTTTTAACGTCACTCGTGGAGGACATGTTAGTACATGGTGTTTGTTATGGTTCAAATATCACTATGCTGCCTTGTGTCATATTTTATTGTGACGTGGGCTCTCACTGTTACTTTTATGAGAGTTGGTTGTATGGTGTTGACAGGGTCAGACTAGTTTTTTGGAAAGATCATGTATTTGATGATGGAAGAGAGGGCCTGACTATGTGTTATTCGACCGAGATGACTAGTTTAATTGTGGGCATAGACAATATCGAGATTTGTCTTTCTTATTGCTGAGGTGGGGGTCTGCAGCTCTGTGGTGTTGTGGGGGCCAGACTAGTCTTGATGGTGAAACCGGCAGCAAACCTGTGTACTATTGTGATTGGCCGTAGCGCAGCTACTCCTGCGTCGTTATTGGCGTTCTGTGGACGACGCCGGCTACATAGGTACATTAGAGTAATCAAATACAACGGTTAGTGTACTATTGAGATATAGAATGGTGAGCAGATTGGAATAAATACCTTTTCCTTTCTCTTTTTTTTGTCATCTTGGGTGGGTCGTGTCGGCAGAGTCATAGATAATCTATCCCGTCCGGCACGCTCCAACCAAGATATTTTTATAATATACATATATAAACAATGACAAAAACATGGTAGTATGATACTGTTACGCTATATGCACCTGTAGGGCTTGCACTGTAGATATCTCAAGTAATGAGTAACTTACGTGCTCACTTAGTGAGGCTTCCACTAGTTTGTGGAAGTGAGTTGTCTGTGTGCATTCCCCTGTTACGTTGTCGTCGGTTGCTGCGTGCTGTATGCAGCGGGAAAAAAATAAAAAAGCCAGCACGGGGAGGGGTCTCGCGGAACCCGGATACTGTTATCTCAATTGGTTACTGTTTTTCACGGGGGATTAAATTGCATTTACGGTATGTTGTTAAGTCGTGGTTATTAACGAGGCAGGTGACCGATACATTTCAGATAGCGTGCCCTTCCGGCATTTTATGAAGGAGTATGATGTTGTTGTTTTACTGAGTTTTAGCATGATCGCCTGTTCCCGTCCGTGGCGTCCCCGCCACAGGCCATAGACCAAGGGGTCAGCATGGCACTCGCCTTGGTGCCCAGTCGGCCATGTCCTGAGGTGAGGTAACTATCGGTCGGTTGTCATATCATTGCTATATACGAGCCGTGATGATACCGTAAGGCTCCATCCGAGCGGGGCTCGGGCGAATGGACGCACGACACACGTCTGAGAGACCGTATTCCTTGGCCCGCTCGGCGGCACTCATTATGCCTATAATCCACAGATCGGGAACGGCGGACTGGTAACGTGTAATAATTTTATATGTATGTGGTTGTTAGCTTAGGTGCCTGAGTGGATATTTAGCCTGATTGCTTTTTTGAGTTTGTCTAAAATTTTGTTGATACTTTTCAATATATTAAAGCGGGTATATACGATTTAGTCAAATATTTATGAATTTATATAAACTGTGTAAAAAACTTATTATATATATATTTCAATATAAATTAAAATAAAAGTTAAGAAGAATATGTGTCGAAAAATGCGAAATAAGCCAGATATTTAATTCTGAAATTTAAAACGGCTGTACAGCCGAATTCGCCAGCATGTTTACCATACATGTACGATGTGCATCTAAACTTAGTTTAACGGTTTATTTGAAATTCTGCAACGATATCTATTCATACGACACACGAACACTATCTCCGATCCTAATACAAAGACGAATGCTTCGGTTATTGTAGGAAAATATGTACGTCACTATCGGCTCGGGGCGATAATTTGTCTTTGCTGCATTTTATGAAATTCGGCTTTAATGTATAATTTTCTTTCCTATTTTGTGTTATTGTAACATATTTTATCAATATATTACAATTAAACACATATAAAAAAATCGTATATACCCGCTTTAAGTACGTATTTGGAGAACGAGTGGCACGGGCACGCGCTTTATTATCCCAAATGCACTGAACGCGTTTTGTTTGTATACGTATTTAGATATTCTGATAGACTATAAGGGGGTAATTTAGCCGAGTAGGACGCGAGATTTTATGGGATCAATGCACTTAACGCGTTTTGTCTATTATGCGCATTTTTGATATTCTGATCTATTGGTTCAAAAATATCTGTACATTTCTATTCAAAAAGCGTTAGAAACGCAGTACTCGATAAACTTAATGGACAATGTCTTGCCTAAAGCTGTTAGAAAGCGGCGTTTTCATTGGTTGACAGTATCTAAAAGCATGGCTCTGATTGGTTATCTCTTTCACGTCCGTGCAAACGCAAGTAGGTCAATCCGTTTTGAGATGTAAAATTCACACAAAGAACGACCTTGACATTTTTCATTTACCGTGCACTCCCTCTGGTTCAGGGGAAACAACCATTGTAGACTTCATCATCACAATTATCTCCCTTAGTACAACTGAGTGACACCACCCCTGCTGGCTCTTCTTTTCCCCCACCCACATCGGCCTACACTTCCATAAAATCTCTCCTTCTTTCAACCCTCCAGGGTGGCAACATGTATTTTAAATATATATTTGCATATAGTCCTGTACATATTGTAAATAATGTACATCTTGTACAAATTTAGCTGTCTTTGTCTTATTTTTAACTGTAAAGTACATTGTCTTACCCTTAATTTTTATGTGGCCCTATGAAGGTGACTGTTTGGAGACACGTAAGTTATTGCCCTTAACATATAAGGGTTTATTACTAAACCCACTTTTAAATATTGTTTTAATGCCACTCTGGGGGGATCTCTCTTTTCCATAGCCCAATCCTCCTTAAGTTCCATACAGACAGGGTCTTATGTTGGAGCATTACGGCTATATTCCCTGTCTGCAAGTGTTCAACATTGAGCCACATACATAAACTTGTACTCATTAATTTTTTAACAACTCAATACTCAATTGCAATATTAATATATAATTGAGAGTTACACACTCTATGTGATATCATATATTGTCTTTTTTTCCCCTTTCCTTCTCATATAATTGCATTTGCACATGCAACTTCACTCTACAATTGAGAGCTGTTAAATCAGGCTCTGGCATCCCTATTAATAAATGTTCTTAGATATAAACATATCTCTCTTATGATTAGATCTTGTTGTTTGGCGTTTAGTTTAAACTTTAAACATACACATAAAAATGGTACTTGACTATGCATGTAAACATATTGTGGCAATGTTCAACCACTTTGTGATCTGGAAAACCCTCAAATATTTTTATATTGTTACACAAACATAATACACATCTGTGTATTCCTTTTTCTATAATTAATATATTAAATAGTCCTATTTGGATTCAAATTTTTAAACCACAGATCACAAAGTCTAAAGACTCCAACAAACCCATTGCAGTATATACTGAACAGTGGGTCTGGTAATGATGCTGCCACATACAACAGTATGTGTGTTTTCACCATCTTTACTTATAAAAATTGGGCTATTCTTTCTCTCTCTCCTCCTTAAAAAACAATACAAAGAATAACATACAATAACAACATCATATGAATGATATAAATTAATAATAAGTACAGTAATGTAACAAAAACATAGTAATCTTTTTTGTATTAACTCATTCTTGTTCTTTCATTTATAATTTTGCATATCAACCATCATTGTTTACTTTTTCTTAAAAGTACAAAGTCAGCCGTGGGAAAATCTATTTTAAAACGGATTGACCTACTGGCAATCCTTAATAAGAAATTTCGGCCAATCAGCGCCATCGTTATATAAGCGCATCAACCAATTAAAACGCCGCTTTTTAACCGCGTTAGGCCTATTCACTGTATAGCACTGCGTCTTTTTAACGCTTCATATAAAGGTTATATATTTTTAAACCAATAGATTTTTATTAAGGAACCGCACCAACACTGCAAAGTTTTATATTTATACCAATGGTACAGCCCAGTAAAATCGGGCTGTCCATTTTATGGCCGTTTTCGGCTTTTTATGCAGAGTTCTATGTTAAGCAGTGTGCTCGGGCAATGGTTTTTAACCGAAGTCCCGAGGGTAAATAACCCCAATAGTCAGACCTTGACATGGCGGCTGCCCCTGCACGGACGTGAAAGAGATAACCAATCATATTGTATGGTGTCTGCTCTTTTGCACTTTTAAAATGCAAACAAAGCAGAATTTCATAAGGAGATGTATGAAACAAGAAGGAATAATTACATCCATTAATACTTGAATCTATTTAAATTTATTATGATTGGTATATTTAATTGAACTACTATGTAGAATACCCGGGAAACCGAGGTAAATTTGACCTACTTTGGCTCTAAATTAATCTTTCTCCCCTGAAAGGTCACAGGGGCAGGTCGGGCTACTATAACCTCGTGAAGAGGCCAGTAGGACCTGTAAATAAACTCTGAAATACACATACACGCGTGTCTAGTCTCAGTCGGGCTACCGTAACCTCGTGAAGAGGCCAGTAGGACCTGTAAATAAACTCTGAAACACACACGCGTGTCTAGTCTTTCCCTTGCAACACCATTAAAACACCTGACAATATCCAATAGCACAACAGAGAGAGCCCATGTGAATTTACACCAAGACACAGGGCAGTAGAGTAATATCTGCACTAATCTATGTTTATGTACTAACCAGTCCTCCGCGAGGGAAGTTAAACGGGGGTGCAGTGTATCGGTGCTGTACACCGGGCACTTAAAAGAACCAGGGGCGCCTCTGGAATCGGGGAGCCCTCTGTATCCCGCTCGAACCCCCACTAACACCTCTTTGAGCGGAGAGCACAAAAACCACACACAAACTATAAGGAATAAACATTAATGCCAATAAGGATAATGCTAATCTAGAGATACTAGGAATACTGCAAAAAGCATTTCGATAAAAGGCAAACCACTACATAATCCATAAAAAAAGATCTAGACACATTAAGGTCTCATTGGCCATCGTGCTGTGATGTATAATATGACCTAATTTTCTCCCCTGAAGGGTCACAGGGGCAGGTCGATACATCTGTAGTCGCGAAGACGCTGGACGACCTGTAAATAAATCTCAAACACACACACGCGTGTACATATATATACATGCAATAACACCCGTTTTCTCGATGCCCTCTCACCCTAGCGAAGCATTAGAGCCTTATTGACCAGTTATATGTGGCGTTCCCCGTACAATCTCGCTATAAGAATATGTAAAGCGTACGATTTAAGCGCAAGTGTATTTATATTTTATTGGGGTATCGCGTGTCTCGCAAAAATTTGAAGACATGTTGTCTAACTATAGAGACGATCTTGTTCGGATGCATTAGTAGTAGACCGCTATCGATGGTTACTCTTGTATTGTTGGTATTCGCCGAGATTCATAAGAGTCAAATATATACGAGAAGCAAGAGCGTAATCGTGCGCAGCGAGACGTGCTCATATAGAATTGAACCTCTTATGGCTTTCTTTCGAAATAATTTCATGTCTCCGAACTAATATGCAATGCGCCCGTGTTTTTTAATATGCGGATTAATGCTCCGTTTAAGATCCATAACTAATGAACGCCTCAATATTTTCAAAAATTTACACCGGATTACTGTTCACCGACATTTCTTTATACAGATTTGATATAAATATTATGGAGCTCAACAAAAAAATACATTAAGCCCGGTTTTCACGGCACACGCGCTGGACATACACCTTTAAAAACGCTATACAAATTCCAGAACTTGTGCACTTAATAGATTGTAAACAATGACGGTTGAAATCCGTACGTGGGAATTTTTCTGGTAACCAAGAGCGACGTCAACGTTCATGAAGCATTTCATTCATAAATGTATAAATGCGTCGGGTGTCAAAACCAGCATCACCGGATGTAAAATCTATTTTTGAGCTGCATATTATCCGCTGCTGTGTGCACCCGCCAATTAGTTTAAAATGGATTCCGAACCGGTTAGTAGTTAACATAACATCAGAACATATTACTCTTTCAAAAAGGGCGCTATGCTGCTAAATAGTACATGTATATTGCAAAAAAGTGAAGCTCCCCACGTATAATGTCGCAGTTTATAACAATACAAGTTATTTTTCATCTTTTGTAATGTAGCTTGAGGTTTTGTATCTTTGAAATATATGAAAGAGGTTTACATTTAAAAAGAGGAAACGTTCTTTAAAACATTCACATCAATGGTAAATTCATTCACGACAGAAAGTTTGTATATTTGGAAGTCATGTTCCAAAATGTGCTTCACAGGAAGTCAGTTCCAAAAAGAGGGGTTAATCCAATAGTTTTGGGCAATAAATTACTAGTAGTTATAAGAGATAAAACGGCGTCGGGAAAATGAAATAATCATGGTTTTAGTAATATTTTACCGTACACGTGCATCAATACTGTGTATTAAAAGAGAACATGATATTTGCACATCCCATTTCTCGAACGTCACGTTAGGAGACAACAGATTTGTGAACGGTTTTCCTTCAATAACTTTTTTATCCTCACGTCTACGATCTTGAAACAAAAAAAAACGAGGGAAGCACAAACACCGGAGAGCCGAAAGGGCGTATTCATTCAATAGAGATATAAGTATAAACTGGCTTACCGGGTGAAAATATCCGCTACTCCTTCACGAAAAACACTAAAACGATGCCATCTTTGAAGTTTTGCAACAACTTTCTCACTTAAACGCGGTAAGCTCCCATATACGCAGGACCCCCCTGGCATACTGTAAATTCATATGCTGTTTTGTTCATTTTCCTGGACAAAAGCCCCACTGTGATTAAGCAGGGGTCTACTTTTGTTCCAACAGGATTTTCACATGCTGATTTGTTTATGCCCTTGAAGTACAAAAGCCCCACTGTGATTTAGCAGGGGTCTATTTTTGTTCTTGCAGGAATTTCATATATGCTGTTTATGTTCAAGCCCTTGTTGGACAAAAGCCCCACTGTGATTAAGCAGGGGCCTACTTTTGTTCCAACAGGAGTTTTCATATGCTGTTTTTGTTTATGCCCTTTTTGTACAAAAGCCCCACTTTGATTACGCAGGGGTCTATTTTTGTTCCTGCAGAAATTCCACATATGCTGTTTATGTTCAAGACCTTGTTGGACAAAAGCCCCACTTTGATTAGGCAGGGGCCTACTTTTGTTCCAACATTTTCGTTCCCGTGTATACCTGGAAGTTGGCAGGTACATGTAAGTTACATTTTGACACGCATTCTAATACACGACCCCATTTTTTCACACCTTTCCTGTTTCCAGCTAGAACGCCCGTATCTTTTTAAGGAAAAGGTTTCGTTTTTGTGAAGCCCAATATGGATTGGCAGGTAATTAAGTCACATATTGACACGCATCCAATACACGGCCGCACTTTCAGCAGCTAGAGATTAGGCATATTTGGTTTATCTACTTTCGTAAAGTTTTGTAATTTAATTGGCTTATGTTAAAACATCATTTATATTAAGTCGTGTTATAACACTGAATATAAGATAAACCACTCAAATGTTTTGTCGGATATACGTGAATGCATCCCAAAGGTGGGTATTAAAAAGTGAATCCCTAACGAACACAAATTTGTGTTTGATCTTCGTTCTAGAAAATGTTTCAAATGCGATGCGTCTATCGACTACTTCATTGTAATTGGACTTTTATGCCCCCCCTCGCTTATGTTTTTGAGCAATAAATAAAACACTCCTATACATCGAGCAACTGAAAGAGAGGGTAATGGTTAGGGTTATGCATTTAAATAATCAATTAAACGTGTACGTCTCTCGAGTAAATCAAGCACGGTCGGAGCGCATGGTCAATGGTGGATGCTGATTTTGCAGACAAGTTAGGTCATAAGGCAATAAAGATGGTATCGATAAAGGCGCATGGCGGTTTTTGCCTTTGGAAAGGGCAGAGTTGCGCTCCAAGAGGGCGGCATGGCGCAGCGCCACGCAAAAAGGGCCTGGGAAAGACACAGTGTAAAGTGTAAAGTGTCATCCCAGAGTATCCTTGTAAAGTCCACATGGCTAATCAGTGACGAAACTTTCCCATTAACCGAATTTTTCCTTTAAAGATACTTTTCTAAACGAAAATTCTAGTAAAGTGTAGTCCCTGATTAGCCTGTGTGAACTGTTGTGTCGGGCACCAGTCGCTTGCGATGAGGGAACTGGCCGCAGCAAGCATGATTGGTGGAAGTTAGCCGAGGCACGAGAAAAGAGTTCCTGAAGATCGTTGCGCGGGACGAGAATCTCGCTCTCTTCTTGCTGGACCACAAAGGTTGTGTTCGAGTGCGCTAAGAGAAATTCACTTTTCAACGTAACGTAAATATTATAGTTTTAAGTTGTTTTCCTGATAGTCTACCAGTACGAGTACCCCAGACCAAAAACAAAAACTAGAGAGACACTATTGGTAGTACGGGGGGGGGGGGGGGGGGGGGGGGGGGGGGGGGGGGTGGGGGGTAACGTTATTTCTGCTATTATTATTATACTCAAACCCGGTTGAGTCGCGGGTCGTTTTGACTCGCGGTATTTTATTAGTGCCCTCTGGATTGTGTTTGTAAACAAACCTGCGTGACCTACCTTTGAAATCTGACAGAAAACATCTTTTGCTGCCAGTATGAATAGATTTTTGGTAAGTAACTACCCAAAAACGATTTAAAACATCATTTTAAACCAAATTTATGTAAAAATCCATGTTAAAATGAAATTTCCCTTTCAACTTTTTCACTTTTTAAGTTCGTCTGCTTGCGGTTGCTTAGGTCAGACACTACCAATATATTATTCTCTTTGTGAAGGGGTTACACACCACCGATTTTTAAAAATTATTTCGATAGGTCAGGCTCTTAAGCAGAAGAATGAATGAACAAGAACAGTTATTTGAATATTGAGAATTAAAATTAGACACTGCTTGAATATACCTGTGATATTTATTTTATTTGATGTCTTAAATTCCATATGTTCTAATTGTTATATACGTTATTGATTGTTACTTTGAATGGTATGTCAGATCTTTATGTTTATTCATGTTAAATTTTATATAAGTGTCGTTTAACCTATTTACCGCGAGTCAACCGGGAGGGAAAATAAACAAAAATGGCGGACAGTGGTGTTGTTTTTGTTGATGCCGCAGTTAAAATTGAAGGATTTTCGTCATAAAAAGGCTATTTTCCAATGAAGTTAAGTCAGATATGTTTGTCTTATAAATTATTTATCTGATATTTGAAGATGGTTTCTAGACGCAAATGAATATTTATTAAGTACCGCGACTCACCCGGGTTGCAGGCTATTGTACGATGCTGACCGGTAATCTTGCACAGTTAAGGGTCAATTGGTTGAAAAACATGTTCTTTTATAAATTGGCAACATATCGTGTAAGTACCTGTTATCAAACAGCACCTATTATCGGACGTTTTGTTTTGGCTCTTTATGCACATGCACAAAAGTGCTCATGACGTCACATTGATAAACAAATGGTCGCACATGAAGTAGCAACAACAAACTAATTTTTTATTTTAATGAAATGGTAGAGTGTTATATATTTTTGGAAAGCTCTCGTCAATACAAGTTCAGATCTGTTTATTTTTTTGAAATCCGGCTATGTATAAAGGAGTTATGGCCCTTTTAATTTTTTGAAAATCCGGAATTATCTGCCCTTTTTCCGCTGAATATATATATATTTTTTTTTTTTAGGATATAGGGTTGTAATATATCTCAGGAAAGATCTCAATGAGACGAACACAGAACTGCTTTCATTTCTGAATTTAGACAATATATGAAGGAGTGACAGCTCTTTTAATGTTTTTGAAAATATGAAATGCGTCCATTTTCTAGATTAATTTTTTTAATGCGAAATAGGGTTCTAATAAATCATAAGAAAAATCTCATTGAGACAAATAAAGATATATATATTTTGTATAGATATTTAAATATGCATGATGGAGTTATAGAACAGAAAGATTATACACCCCCCCCCCCTCCTCTTATGGGATACCGAAGGGGTCGAAACTTTTTTGTCTGATGCAGCAGAACTTAAAGTTTTGACCCCTTCGTAAACAATAAGAACTTAAGCACAGTGAACAAACGAGTATAATTTTAATAATAGCATGGCATGGTGCACATTGAATTGTTAAGCATTGCAATACAGTGTGCAGTAAATCAAAAATATCGAAAGCATGTGCTTTTATTTGCAAGACTTGGTATCGTGATTTCGTTTATCCACTGTATCATAGTACAAAGCACTGCCACATTTTTGTAAGCCATAGCAATCACTTGCGGATTATCATGTTGCATATTAATTGATATATTAATATATTGATTGCATTGAACCACTTTCTTCAGATGATGATTTTGGAACGGGAAAAGTGTATGTAGTCTTATGAAAATCATCCAAATTGTTAGCACCTTTTACTCGGTGTTTATCTTTAATTAGCCTACAATGTTTTTTTATAAGACGATCCACTTGTACAAAGATAACTTTTCTTTCAATCTTTGTTTGACACAAACTCATAAGTTGGTCTACCGCCTTGTTTATTCCAATTTCTTCAACTTTTTGAATAACACTCAAATTATTTGTGATTTCCATGTGAGCCATAATGATTAATGATGCTGAATATATCTGAAATTGCAAGAAAAAATATATTTGTATATGCATACTTACATAAATACTGGCTGGCCCTCGCTTCGCTTTCCCCCGACAAATTTAAATTGAAACTAAGGTGTACAATTATGATCTGGAACAAAAAATAAAGAAAACAAAACTAAAACTAACAAAAAATAAAATAAATTAGAATAAAAAATAAATAAATACAATAAAATAAAGAAAGAGAAAAAAGTTAGTCAAATATCTCCGCCTGTGTATCAATATCCTCAGATACACAGCCGTCGGACATGATGTCAATATCATATTCGAGTTCAGCGTCTGGAGGCAGTGTCTCGTCCGATTCGCACTCTGATGCTATGGTCTTGGTCAAACCAGACACTGACCCACACTGACTCGTCCGATCTGGTATCATCACTGGCTGATCCACCATATTCAGAGAGCATATACATATTGTACCAATGTGGATCTTGAGCCTGGGGCACTGATTCAAGGGCCCACCCAGACTCTGAATCAGGTTCAGGCATCAAGGAGGAAAATAAATCAGCATCAAATGAAATCTGCAACGGAATATCTGTAAGGAAACGAAATAAAAGACCCAAACAAGCATCATGAAAAATCAAAGAAGGTGTGGGAAATAAATGAAAATGATAATTGTAACCAAAATATGACAAATAAGGTTCAGGATAATAAAACTCAGGATCATTATTGCGTAAATAAACATAAAGTAAACTGTCGGGGGTCACTACAGTTCTTGCCATTATGCCAAAATATTTCTCGAACTTGTGTGCAAGTTTAAGTCTGAAGTAAAGTTTGATATGCATGCTGTCATTTCTGGTATACAGTACATGATTGTCATACAACATATAAAATCCCATATAGATATAACATTTATATATTACTCATCAACTGGACATAAGTGAATTAATCCATCACAAAAATTAAATTCATGATCATATTCATCATTTCATGCAAAACATTTATAGTTTATACATGTACTGTATACCAGAAATGACAGCTTGAATATCAAACTATATCTTGCACAAGTTCGTCATAACTGCATAAGAACACACTTTGATTGAAAAATGTATTTTAAGTTACCCATTTTATCCCATTTAATTAAAAAACATCAGAAACTGTAGCAAGACCAATCGTTGTTTGTTTACATCCGAAAATAGAACGTCCGAATTTATCCGAAGTTCATGCAGAAGTCGACTTCCGGTTTTTCGCTCCAATTCACTAGTTTTTTTTAATGCCTATGCGCGGGCATGCGACAAGGTAATATGGCGCGATATTTTGAAATCTAAACTTAAAAATAATCAAAGTTTGCATATGAGCATGAAGCACCCGCGTGCTTGCTACAGTTTCTGAATAAATTGATGTTTTTTGCACCCCGACAACTTGTTTTGGGTTAAAAAGCAGGGAAGGTTAGCGGGTGATAAACAAAAAATTACAAGGGGGTCAAACAATCGATTCACTTCGACGCCATTAACTTCCAGACACCCAGAATGCATCTTTTCTCGTCGAAAATTAGGTTAAAACGAGAGTTGGCAATGTCAACAATATGGCGGACGCAGCATGCGGAAGTAGAATTATTCAATATTCAAGACACTTTTTCAATCGATTTCCTCAAGTTGCGCTATCAAAAATGGCATTGATCGGTAAAATAATGCTTAATTGTTATTATAATATAAGAAACTGAATTGTTTACCAGCGTTTAGCTGTAAAACGTCACTAAAAACAGTGACCTATTTTACCATTGAGCAGAATAGGCCAATCAAAAATGCCGAGCCTCGTTGTCGTTGCTACATGAAGTCCATGACCTACTTGCCTACTTAGCTTGAAACAAATGCGCCGAAAACAGGTTAAAGGAATACATTTATTGTTATTTACACCGTTTTTTGCTATTACTTTTTGAATGCATTTATCAAAACGTGCATTTACACACCAAAAAGCATATTTCCGTTTGCAATTTTGATTGCAGCAGACGCAGATTTTTTCGCCCAGTCTGGGTCATTTGATAGTCATGTGACTTTGTATATACTGGAGTAGTATTTATGAAGTGTCAGGTAATAGGTCATGTTGACATCGGCCTCCATTTTGTTTTGTCTGCTAGAGATGACAATAATCAGGGAATCATTGTTATGAATTCTTGAAGGTAGTTTGCTGAAAAACTTTATCGATAAATCATTCAATTATTGAACTGTTAGTCATTTGTTAAAACAAAATGTTTTTGTAATTTTAAGGGTTTCAATTATAATGTAATTTAACATAATTTCTTAGGTGTTCGATAAGTGGTTCGTCCACCATAATATCTAAATTTTTTATGAAAATTACAAGTTCATGTGCTTATTAACACAAAAATATCTGATTAATTCAGTGAAGAACTGTCCGATTTCAGGGCCCTCAATCTATCAAATCTGCCGCCAAATTTCGGCTGCAGTCCCCCACCTGAAAAGCATATTTTTCCCCCCTTAAACTGATTTTTCCCCTTAGAAAATGAAAAAAAAAAACAATAACAAAAAATTGCTGATTTATAGTTGAAAATTGACTCCAATATATCACCGTCCGTATCGCTTCAGGGCCCTCGATATATCAAATCTGCTTTTTTTCCCCTATTGGGGGAAAATTTTCCCCTAAAAAAAAAAATTTTTTTTTTTTTTTTTTTTTAATAGAAAGATGTGTCTCATGATTATTATATCTCAATTCTATTTCAATTTACTCTTTTCAAACATACTAAATTATGAAAAATGCAATGGATATAGTGCAAACATGTACAAATGAAATAATGAGAGTAAGTAAAAAATCCCCCAAAAAGGGATACGCCGCGAAAAATCCCCCTCCTAAGGGCTGCGGACCCCTTCACCCAAAGTAGTGTGAGGGCCCTGCCGCTTTGTCCAATACAGTCCTTACGAAAAAGAAGTATTGTTTCTGGTTACCCGACGACACTGTTTTTTAACCGCTGACTCAAAAGTTGTTTCTGTTATAAATTTAATGTCCGAAATTTACGCAACTGCGGAAAGCGTCTGGATCGTTCAGAACTGTTTTTTAGCCGGATTTTTTTCGAAAAAATCTCTGCTTATAGATTGATGTTGTCGGGCGGGCGGGGGGGCGGGCGGGGTGGCGGCGTGCTCGAAAATGTTAAAGTTCTTATTTCATGGTATAACTTTGGTATGCTTGGACCTAGAGTCTTCAAACTTGACATGAAGGTTGGCCAGGATTAACAGATGACCACTGGTCATTTCAAGGTCATTCATTTGAAGGTCAAGGTCACTGTGACCTTCAATATAAAAAATGTTAAAGTTGTTATAACTTTGGTATGCTTGGACCTAGAGTCTTGAAACTTGACATGAAGGTTGGCCATAACTAGTTAGTAACCACTGGTCATTTCAAGGTCATTCATTTGAAGGTCAAGGTCACTGTGACCTTGAATGTAAAAATGTTAAAGTTCTTATTTCATGGTATAACTTTGGTATGCTTGGACCTAGAGTCTTCAAACTTGACATGAAGGTTGGCCAGGATTAACAGATGACCACTGGTCATTTCAAGGTCATTCATTTGAAGGTGAAGGTCACTGTGACCTTCAATATAAAAATGTTAAAGTTGTTATAACTTTGGTATGCTTGGACCTAGAGTCTTGAAACTTGACATGAAGGTTGGCCAGAACTAGTAAGTAACCACTGGACATTTCAAGGTCATTCATTTGAAGGTCAAGGTCACTGTGACCTTGAATGTAAAAATGTTAAAGTTGTTATAACTTTGGTATGCTTGGACCTAGAGTCTTGAAACTTGACATGAAGGTTGGCCAGAACTAGTAAGTAACCACTGGACATTTCAAGGTCATTCATTTGAAGGTCAAGGTCACTGTGACCTTGAATGTAAAAATGTTAAAGTTGTTATAACTTTGGTATGCTTGGACCTAGAGTCTTGAAACTTGACATGAAGGTTGGCCAGAACTAGTAAGTAACCACTGGACATTTCAAGGTCATTCATTTGAAGGTCAAGGTCACTGTGACCTTGAATGTAAAAATGTTAAAGTTCTTATTTCATGTTATAACTTTGGTATGCTTGTACCTAGAGTCTTCAAACTTGAAATAAAGATTGGCCAGTACTAGAAGATGACCACTGGTCATTTCAATGTCATTCATTTGAAGGTCAAGGTCACTGTGACCTTAAATGTTAAAATGTTAAAATTGTTATAACTTTGGTATGCTTGGACATAGAGTCTTCAAACTTGACATGAAGGTTTGCAAGCACACTTAGATGACCACTGGTCATTTCAAGGTCATTCATTCTAAGGTCAAGGTCACTGTGACCTTGAATGTAAAAATGTTAAAGTTCTTATAACTTTGGTAGGTAAAAATGTTAAAGTTCTTATTCCATGTTATAACTTTGGTATGCTTGTACCTAGAGTCTTCAAACTTGACATAAAGGTTGGCCAGTACTAGAAGATCACCACTGCTCATTTCAATGTCATTCATTTGAAGGTCAAGGTCACTGTGACCTTCAATGTTAAAATGTTAAAATTGTTATAACTTTGGTATGCTTGGACCTAGAATCTCAAACTTGACGTAAAGGTTTGCAAGCACACTTAGATGACCACTGGTCATTTCAAGGTCATTCATTTCATATTTATGTGTCCAATCTATCTGCTAGAACTGGTGTGATAGAAACCTTTTGGAGTGATCATAAGGCTGTCTGGATTTCTGTGTAGGTATGTGAAAGCAAAACAATAAATAGTATTATTTCATCTAAGTTTATTTTCTTACATTTGATAATGAAATTGATGGAAACTTCAAACAATATGTTACTAATTTGCTAATAAAAAAATTGAGATCAAACTTTCCTAATTGTCAATTCAAGTTCATATTTGTGACCTTAAATGTTATTGTTGTTCATGTATATGCATGCATTCAAAACATAACACAAGGTTTGCTCATGCCTTGAAAAGTACTTACATTTCATTTTGACCTTTGAACAATATTTCAGTAATTTAAGTATTGCATTGACAAAAACACGAAAGGTACTTTCCTGTCATTTAAATCAAAAATCCGGCTTCAATGCGGTCATCTCCGACCGCGGAACTCTTGTTTTGTTAATGTTTTGTTTCATTGACATTTATTCTAATCAATAAATGCTTTATCCAAAATGCAGTCTTCAGTTTTCAAAGAATATTTATCATACATGCCAGAATTTTTTAAGGTCCAAAGCGGGACATTCCATAAAAAATTGTCGGGACATTTGACCAAAAAGGAGGACACCTAAAACGATCTATCATTCCACCTTTACTGTAGTCAGTATAGTACTAACAAAAACTCTTGATACTTTTATTCAAGACATAAAACATCTGAAATGAAGCATGAAATCTAAAACATAACAATAACAGTTTTATTAAATAAGACAATAGCAAACAACGAAGATAATATTTATCTTTTTAGAGTACAAAATCTGGAACATAACGACAACAATACTCATTAAATTACTTTCAATGGCAAACTTTAACGCAGGGGAGGCTATCCAGTACACTGAAAGTACGGGTTACAGTAAACTATCTAAGACAAGATGGGTACCACTTTTACTGTTTGTTGCGATGTGTTTTACGCATGTATCCATGCGCAGTCTGTTACTTGTCAATTGTCGCTGCTTAATTGGAGTTGGGTCAAATTGTCATGCATAGCACATTGTTGTTTTTAGCTTAATTGGAGTAGGGTCAAACTGTCATGCATAGCACCTCGTTGTTTTTATTACAATTACACCCAATTACACTAGACAGAATTGGTATCACTTATTGGACTGTTTGTTGCAATTTTGGTATATTGCACATTCGGATTATCCCGCTATTTTGGAACTAAACATTGAATGTAAAAAACTCATTAATGACGTAGAGTTAATTTTACAAAACAATTGTTTTGTAAACTGTTAAAAACAAACACATTTTCAACATTTATTTCATTATAATACAAATATCGATAGCAATAAGCGACCACTATCTTGAAGACCACCATGGTGTGAATGCCTGATAAAATCAATAATTACCGTATACGTGCGCTTATAAGACGCATTTTTGAGACTTCAATTAATAAGTTACAGTTAGGTCGCGTTTTATAAGCGAGATACTGGTGAAAATAAACAAAAATGTCAAAATATTGAGTTTACTGGGCTTATGCTAGCCAAGTTGGACACTTGTCAGTTGTTTTGAATCATCGCGGCAGCCATTTGCATTTTCTCTAAAGTCTGTATTGGCCCGTACCGTGTATCGGAACGCTATGTTCAGTGACCGATTTATTTGTAATAAAATGTATTGTTACTGATTTTGTTGTCTATTATTTTTATTTGAATTTTGTTATTTTTGGGGCGTAAGACGTTATATTGTCCGTGATTATTCTTGAAAAGTTTTTATCACCTGATTGTCTGCGCGTGACGTCGTTAAATGCCATATAAATTGGCCGTTAAAGTATACGTGTGTAAGCAGCAACACAATGCCAACATGCTTAAAACAACAGCAAAATCAATTCTCAGTTTGAAACTGTCAATTGTTTAATAAACACGCTGCCGATTACAAATGCTATTTGACAAGTTTGTATCACCTGATCGTCTTTGTTCCACGTCATTAATTTTCAATTAAGACATAATTGACAATAAGGGTATCCTCTGAAATAAGTTACCAGTTTGCAACTGTCAATTGTTAAATAAACACCTTTATTCAGACGACCCACTAATGCCGATGACACATTATTTATTAGGGGCCAACAACGACGGGAGTAAAGAGCGACCTCATGCAATTATCCGCATATGGCTTTCTTCTTGACACGTGATTTCGAGCTGCGCTTCGGAGTCTTATCACTCTATCACGCGATTGGCTAATTTTATGAAAGTAGGCGTTACCTATTGTTGATAGACAATGGGCGTAAAATTTGCATAATCTAGGTAATAAAACTAAACGCTTTCAAAATACCTGCATATTAGGCCAAAAAGAAAAATAGTTGTGTTTCAGGTCACCTCCTGAAAAAAAGTAGGGTCGGTAGGTAGGAAAAACTTATTATTATTGAAAATTCTTTTTATTTTTCATAAAGATCATTGACTACATTTAAATTGATCCTCGCTGTTCGTCAGAAATAAAATGATTGTTTTTGTTTATCTCTAAATTACGTGTTGCTACAAATTAGTTGACAGGAGCAGGCCAATCCCGAAGGAAGGCTCATTGTAAGCTCGACTGTCCAACAGACAAAAAACTCACCTTTTCTTCAGCAGAAAACCCACGAACTTCCAGTTTCGATCGCTTCGACTGTGCTGGGTGGTATCTGTGCCATACATTCTTTAAAGTCATGGAGTTTGAATAAGAATTCAAAGACTTTGTTCCGGCATGATGAAAACATTTGTTCAAATTGACGGACAAAATGGACGACGCCATGTTTACAATCAAACGGAACGCTGGCTATCGATTTTGCGGGAAAAACAGGCTGGTCCCCCGATTGCACAATGTGTATAATATAAAGCGTTTGCGGCGACGGGATGTTATTTTGCAGGTCACAATACAATGATTCTGGTAATCGCCAAATTCGACCGGACGGAGATGGAAAAAAATCGCCGAACTCGGAACTCGACGGGGAAAAATTAACAAAAAAGGCAAAT
The DNA here is from genome assembly GCF_020536995.1 of Dreissena polymorpha. Lineage (NCBI taxonomy): Eukaryota > Metazoa > Mollusca > Bivalvia > Myida > Dreissenidae > Dreissena > Dreissena polymorpha. The sequence goes on along the minus strand of NC_068360.1, from coordinate 125,155 downwards.
ATTGGATAATAAGTTTTTGGGTCGGCCCCAAAAAGATAGGGTCGGTCGGGTGACCGGAAACACAACTATTTTTCTTTTTGGCCTTAGATTTCAATACCTGTCAAACAATACAGTTAAGATGACTGACACGATCAATTTTGCTTGTGCATTGATATTACGAACGTAATATGTTTGCAATTGTTAGGGCAAATGATTAATACGCAATTGTTAGAAATTTTGTCTATTTGATAATTATTTTAATTGCATGAATAATACTTGAAAATAAATTAAAACCCACTAATATATCATAAAAAAACAAATATTATTTACTTTGTTGTTTGATTGTTTTATTTTTCAGACTTGCGTGAATTACTAATTGTATGCAGCGCGAGTTTGAAAAATTCTCAATGTTTTACTAATTGATGATTTTCTTTAACATTCTGCCATTTTTCGGCCATTTTCCGGCCGATGAATACGGCAAAATTTGACCGCATCTTACACGCCGGTCAGTTTCAAATCCACCCATTATAAAGTCCGAAGTCGGGGTGCGTCTTATAAGCGAGGGCGTCTTATAAGCGCAATTATACGGTAGCCGATAAATTGCTGATAAGGTGTCATAAACAACACTGGTACACACGAGAAGTAGAATCGGATTGTTAATTGGGGGCAATAAAGGGATTAGCGGTGGAAAGCAGTGCTCCAGCTAGAATTTGAAAAGGGCAGGGTGGCTTTTTTGTCAAAAGGGCACTTTCGACGCGCAGTATTTTGTGAAAAGGGCACTTTCGACGCGCAGTATTTTGTGAAAAGGGCACGTTCGAGCGCGCGGGTGTTTCTGGAATGCTTTCTATTGCATGTTAATTTATATGTTATAAATAATTGTATTATTCCCATTATTATTAAACCATTCAAATATAATGTCTACAATGAGGATTAAACTAATTACAATGTAATAAGAGATTTATGAATTATCATATGTAAAAAAAAAAAAAAAAAAAAAACTTTTTTTTTTTTTTTTTTTGAGGGGGGGGGAGGGGCAGGGCGGAGGTTCGGGGGGGCAGGGCGGAGGTTCGGGAGGGCAGGGCGCGGCGCCCTTCGATTTAGGCCTAGCTGGAGCACTGGAAAGTGTTAGCGAAACATAGCTTGAATAGCTAATTTTATTGGGAACCTTTACCCCTTACATCATTTTTTACGAATGTCGGGACAAATCTTCTCATATCAGGACGCCGGGACATAGGGCCCAAAAGCGGGACTGTCCCGCCGAGATCGGGACGTCTTGCATGTATGTATTTATTTGTACAGCAATTTACAGATAAAGACAAAAGCTTTTTCTGTTACAAATTTCGCGTCCGAATTTTATGTCCGAAATTCACGCAACTGCGAAAAGCATCTGAATCGTTCAGAACTGCTTTTTAGCTCATCTATGTTTTGAAAAAAAATTATGAGCTATTGTCATCACCTTGGCGTTGGCGTCGGCGTCCGGTTAAGTTTTGCGTTTAGGTCCACTTTTCTCAGAAAGTATCAATGCTATTGCATTCAAACTTGGTACACTTACTAACTATCATAAGGGGACTGGGCAGGCAAAGTTAGATAACTCTGGCGTGCATTTTGACAGAATTATGTGCCCTTTTTATACTTAGAAAATTGAAAATGTTGTTTAAGTTTTGCGTTTAGGTCCACTTTTCTCAGAAAGTATCAATGCTATGGCATTCAAACTTGGTACACTTACTTACTATCATGAGGGGACTGGGCAGGCAAAGTTAGATAACTCTGGCATGCATTTTGACAGAATTATGTGCCCTTTTTATACTTTGAAAATTGAAAATTTGGTTAAGTTTTGTGTTTAGGTCCACTTTATTCCTACAGTATCAAAGCTATTGCTTTCATACTTGCAACACTAATTAACTATCATAAGGGGACTGTGCAGGCAAAGTAATGTAACTCTGACTGGCATTTTGACAGAATTATGTGCCCTTTTTATACTTAGAAAATTAAAAAAAATTGTGTTTTGGTCCATTTTACCCCTAAAGTATCATAGATATTGCTTTCATACTTGGAATACTCGCAAACTATCATAAGGGTACAGTAAAAGGACATGTTGCATAACTCAGGTTGTCATTTTTACGGGATTATGGCCCTTTTTTGACTTAGTAACTTTGAATATATGGTTAAATTTTGTGTTTCGATCCACTTTACTTCTTAAGTATCAAGGCTATTGCTTTCAAACTTCAAATACTTTCATGCTATCATGAGGTTACTGTACCTGGCAAGTTGAATTTTACCTTGACCTTTGAATGACCTTGACTCTCAAGGTCAAATTATTAAATTTTGCTAAAATTGCCATAACTTCTTTATTTATGATTAGATTTGATTGATACTTTGACAAAACTACTCTTACCTGACATACCGCAATAGACTCCACCCAAACAATCCCCTGTGCCCTCTCCCCCCCCCCTCCTCCCCCCCCCCCCCTTTTTTTTTTTTTTTTTTAAGATCAACTCACAAATGACCACCACACCCACACACTATACCCCCCCACCCCCCCATTTTTTTTTTAAACCGTTAAAAAACAAATATTTATTTTATTATTTTATGTTTGAAATACCGTCCAACCATCGCACCCAAGAATCCCCCCTCCCCACCCCTCCCCCCTCCCCCCACCCGAATCCCCCCTCCCCTAATTTTTTTTAAGATCATCTCACAAATTACCACCACACCCTCACACTTAACCCCCCCACCCCCCCCAATTTAATTTTTTTTGAAACGGTTAAAAAACACAAATATTTATTTTTATTATTTCATGTTTGAAATACCGTCCAACCATCGCACCCAAAAAATTCCCCACTCCCCCCGCCCCCCTTACTCCCCCCCCCCCCCCCCCCCCCCCCGAATTTTTTTTTTTTGCGTTTTTTTTCCGCATTTTTGGAAGATAAAGTAATAAATTCCACACCCCCACACTATACACCCCTCTTCACTCCGCCCCTCCCTCCTTTTTGATTGAAAATGAGAGTCCCTTCACCTTTAAAAAGAAAATAGATGAGCGGTCTGCACCCGCAAGGCGGTGCTCTTGTTTTGTTAATGTTTTGTTTCATTTACATTTATTCTAGTCAATAAATGCTTTATTCAAAATGCAGTCTTAAGTTTTAAAAGAATATTCATTTGTACATTATTTTACAGAGAAAGACAATGTGGATCAAACATCTTTTTAAGAACTACATGTATATCTGAAAGTTAGAACTATGTAGTCGTGCATTTCACACTGCTGAAACCTGAAAATAATGACATTCTCATTGAGTTAAATATTCAATTAAGTGTTGTGGTAAGAAAAAAAGCCTACTTACCGACACACATTTAAATTAGATTACTGTTATATAGTCATTAGATTGAGTAAAAGTCCACCTTTCTGTCCTATAGACAGTCACACATAGAAATATATGCATATAACAGTTAAACACAGTTGTTGTTGTTTTTTTTAATAAAAATTCCCCCATTTACAAAAAATTCCCCTTCCCTAGGGCTGCGGAACCCTTCCCCCAAAGTAGTGTGAGGGCGCTGGATTTGATTTCAAAACAAACATGACTAAATGTACAAGTATGCTCTAGAGTGAGATTAGTACATCACATGGAAGAAGAAGATGACTCACCTCATTTTCAAACTATCACAGTGTCTGGTAATCTTGGGCACTTTGTATAATGACCTCGTTTAGGCAAAATTGTAGACATATGGTGTCCAATAATTGACAAAAAACATTCCAGAAAAATATTTTAAAAATCAGTTTGCAAAACCATTGAAATTAAATGTGGATTTCTAGTGCAGTTTTTGTTCACTACAAATCAAAAAAATATAATCACTAATAATAGTGGACAATAACAACAATGTAATATAAAAGTACTGGTATGCGTGAAAAAAAATGCATAACAGGTTTGATACCACGATCATGCTTCCATAGTGTACAGAAAATATCAAAACTAGGCCATTGCGCATGTGGAGATCATACCAAATTGGTTTGACAGAATGGCGGGAAATGACAACTATGTCGTCTGATGCGATATATTTTCATGGCAAAAAATACCATAACTGATCGGATATTGTGCAATGGAATGCTTAATTACACGTTGGATTTATGAATTCTTAATTTAAAGTATGAAGACGCTAAAGACTGCAGGGAATTTGTGATTCATTTTGAATTTTTCGTAAAAAGGCCAGTGTTTACGATGTATAGGGATGACGCAACCGGTGTTTAAATGTAATGATCGAATTTAATTTTGCATGGAATACGTAACTTTTAAATCCGTTAATTCTTTAAAATGTGAAATTCCATCTTTCATCACTAAAGAAAACCATTCGTCGTCTGCGAGATTTGCAAATGCGAAGTGCGCAAGATTACCGGACGCGCAAGATTACCCGACGCAGAAGATTACCTGACTTAACTGTATTAAATTATAAGATATATTTTGAATTTCCCGGGCCCGTATTCACCAACCGATTCTTAGACTTAAGAATAAAGAATAGACTTAGAACTTAGAAAAATGTGTTCATTGTTTGAATATAAACAGGCCTCCACTGGTGATAATGTCATAATCAAAATGTTCTATATGAAGAATAATATAGATAGAGATTTTATTGCAGAGTTTGATTCAAAAGTAAAGAAATTCTTGAATATTATAATTTAAAGAATTTTCTTTATTCTTAGACTTAAGTCTAAGAATTGTTTGGTGAATATGGGCCCCGGTCACATGTGCGTTACATGAAATCGGGGTTTAAGCACAGGCAGCAGTATGCTATAGTCTGGTTGAGTCGTGGGTAATTTTCATAAAGTTGTAACATCACAAATATTTTATAAATATATGACCATGAATCATTATGAAAATAATTATTAACCTTCCTTCTTTAAGATTTGTTGCTTTTTTTTCCAAATGTTTATCGTCTTTAAACATCAAAATAATCGACTGCGTTGATAGTGTCAAACTACCATCATGAAAATAAGCTTCTGGTTGATTCGTGGATTCTGATTGGCAGCCAGAATTTCAAGATTTGCATACTATAAATAGCCTTTAAACTGACCTTGCAGGACAGGTTAATTTCTTGTGAAAAAAATGTCAACAGACGATGTATCATGGTAAATACTCATAACCCTTTCCCCGATAGATGTGTATAATCCTGAGTCGATTGATTCCCCGATACATGCGTTTATTATCGTCTCTATCGATTACCGCATACATGCGAATTTTCCCGTGTATATCCATTACCCGATAATCCCGTATATTCCCAATGTCCGTTTTCAAATGCAAATTCTGATTAATATTGACGACAAAAGTGCTCAAGAAAACTCATTTACACAGACATCCAACATTTTTCTAAAGTATCAAATGAATTTCGGCATATGTTTCTATTTAAAGATTTGATGAAATAGGTGTGCAATCGGGACAAGGATAGTCCAACACGCTTAAATAACTTAATGTGGTGTGCGCGCATCGTGTACAATTCATGTCCTTTTACAAATTGTAGCAGCAAATAAATACATGTATATGCCCATTCGTGTCCAATGTTGGTCCAGGGGTTTTTCTGCCTATTTTGGGAAAAGGAGTCTGACCAAATTGGGAATTTTTATGTCCCCCACTATAGTAGTGGGGGACATATTGTTTTTGCCCTGTCTGTTCGTCTGTCTGTTGGTCTGTCTGTTTGCGCCAACTTTAACATTTTGCAATAACTTTTGCTATATTGAAGCAACTTCATATTTGGCATGCATGTGTATCTCATGAAGCTGCACATTTTGAGTGGTGAAAGGTCAAGGTCATCCTTCAAGGTCAGAGGTCAAATATATGTGGCCAAAATCGCTCATTTTATGAATACTTTTGCAATATTGAAGATAGCAACTTGATATTTGGCATGCATGTGTATCTCATGGAGCTGCACATTTTGAGTGGTGAAAGGTCAAGGTCATCCTTCAAGGTCAGGGGTCAATTATATGTGGCAAAAATCGCTCATTTTATGAATACTTTTGCAATATTGAAGATAGCAACTTGATATTTGGCATGCATGTGCATCTCATGGAGCTGCTCATTTTAAGTGGTGAAAGGTCAAGGTCATCCTTCAAGGTCAGAGGTCAAATATATGTGGCCCAAATCGCTTATTTTATTAATACTTTTGCAATATTGAAGATAGCAACTTGATATTTGGCATGCATGTGTATCTCATGGAGCTGCACATTTTGAGTGGTGAAAGGTCAAGGTCATCCTTCACATGGTCAAGGTCATCCTACAATGTCAAACATCATTTAGGGGGACATTGTGTTTCACAAGCACATCTTGTTCACCTTTACGACACCGGTTTGATTCCCGCTCCCGGCGCAATGTTCTTTTTGTCTGTTTTGTGGTCACCATTCCCGACAGGTGTTTTTTTCCGCATTTTTGGAAGATATGCCCCCCCCCCCCCCCCCCGCAGCATTTGGCCATATAAACAATAAAAAGTATTTCAGTACAAATTAAATAGCTGGAAATTGCAGCTATCATTCAAAATTCTTCCCAACTGTCGTCAATCTAATCTTATTAGGTAGGACTGCTGGACACACTCCGGGTCCCAACATTATGCAGCCTCAGCGCGGAGATAACTCATTACCTTGGAAAAACACAAATACACACACTGGGTGCAGCCTAGGTGTGTATAGACTCAAACAAGGCAACAAACTCAAGTGCGGGCACAATCATTTAAAATTTACATATTGAATACGATATTCTAACAGAAATTACACGACAACCTAAGTGTACATACCATGTTTGATATTTCGTTCGATCGTTAGATTTCAGCAAATACATGTATAAGGTCATTTCGCTATTAGTTAACTTATCCATATGTTTGTGGGCGAACTCGGATAGTCAAGTGCTCATACGATTGAGCTCACATGGTCCGACTATGTGCTCATACCTACTTTCGAGAATCATCATGAAGGTATTGCCATACTTAATGAACAAGAATGTGACCCGCCTCCAAGTTTAGCTCAATTGGTCAAGTAGGGAGTGTAAGAAGGGTTGCTGAGGATTTCCCCTTGTTAATTGTTATGCACCAGTTGGAAGTCAAGTTTAAGATCTTGTCCAGAGCCACCTACATTCTTATGTGGCAGTTATTACTAACTCTCTTGATCACCAGATCTCATGGCTGTTAGCTGATATTGACGCACCGGTAGAGGACCTCAGAGGGCTTTTAGCTGGTATTGACGCACCGGTCATACAGGAGTTGGAGCCATATTCCAGGTGAGATCTTACTTTTCTTTGGTTTCCTTGATACACTATCTTGAGGATCTTTTTGTGTGCTTCCAGGCCGTACTTTGGTAGAGAGTGTAAGAAGGGTTGCTGAGGATTTCCCCTTGTTAATTGTTATGCACCAGTTGCAAGTCAAGTTTAAGATCTTGTCCAGAGCCACCTACATTCTTATGTGGCAGTTATTACTAACTCTCTTGATCACCAGATCTCATGGCTGTTAGCTGATATTGACGCACCGGTAGAGGACCTCAGAGGGCTTTTAGCTGGTATTGACGCACCGGTCATACAGGAGTTGGAGCCATATTCCAGGTGAGATCTTACTTTTCTTTGGTTTCTTTGATACACTATCTTGAGGATCTTTTTGTGTGCTTCCAGGCCGTACTTTGGTAGAGAGTGTAAGAAGGGTTGCTGAGGATTTCCCCTTGTTAATTGTTATGCACCAGTTGGAAGTCAAGTTTAAGATCTTGTCCAGAGCCACCTACATTTTTATGTGACAGTTATTACTAACTCTCTTGATCACCAGATCTCATAAAGGAGTTATGGCCCTTTTTATCTTGAAAAAATGCTTTTTTGAGTGTCAAATATAAAACTTTTGTGTGCAGAAGCATATTGGCGGGGGATATCAATTCAACGAATTTGCTTGTTCTTTATTGGCAGATGAAAAATCGTGATACAAAAAAGTATTGGAAAAGAATGTGACAAATATTTTTTGCGATTGAAATGAGAAGTATACCTTACTATGCTACATTACAAATCTGGATGTTGTTGTTGCTTGTGTCTGTTAATGAAGTTTAACAACATTCATTAAGAAATAATATTGCATTCTTTTGTTCAACTCTTACAGGTGTTGCCAAAATGAAAAGTAATAATTCACAGCTGCTCAATCTAATCCGGAGCAATTGACAACAATCAAAGCACCTTTTGATCCCATTGCAGATATTCGAGTTGCTGACCTCCCTGTCGCAGGTGGAAGGCATCTGTAAAACAGTGTGCAAGGAGATGTTCGGCTTGTGCCAGGACAAAAATGACCCCTGCTGGCTAAGATTGGGGGAATGATAGCCTTAAATACTAGTGGTTCTGGGGAAAATGTGTCCGTAATGACTAACAATGACAAGCTTGATAAACCAATAACGAAAGCACATATTTGCATCAAAGTCAGCTTGTTACCTTAATGATAATTGCTCTGCACAGGTATTGACTTGAGTTGGCTCAGCCCTGATGTAGTGAATGTCTCCCAGCCCTGTGTCAACTACAAATTTCGGAACCTCCTGTCCAACATGGAGGTTGGTGTGCTCTGTAAGCTGCTTCAGTTCCAGTTAGATCATAACACGGTAGCTTTGAAGACCAGCACCACTCCACCCACTGACAACTGGAAGTAAGCAGGGCGGCAATTTACAACGTTTGGAAAAAAAATTTATGTTTAGAATTGGGAATTACTTGATGTAGTCTTTGCAGAATTAGGAAAAGAATGTTTGTCTAGGTTTTGATTTCAATGTCTGAAATCATTGATTAGTTAACAACATATCAGTATTTGTCTGGATGTCATTAAGAGTTTTATATATTTACTGTTGTTCAAAAAGTTTGTTTTTTTATGCCCCCTTTCGAAGAAAAGGGGGCATATAGTAATCTGACTGTCCGTCCGTCTGTCTTTCCGTTACACTTTGCATTTAGGTTTCGAAAAATGCTCATAACTTTTATGTCCCTTGAGATATAACCTTCATATTTGGTATGCATGTGTATATGGATGAGACCCTTCCATATGCACACACATTTTCATCCCTGTGACCTTGAACTTAGGGTCCGCGTAGGTTTCAAAATCTGCGTTTAGGTTTTGAAAAATGCCCATAACTTCTATGTCCCTTGAGATATAACCTTCATATTTGGTATGCATGTGTATATGGACAAGGCCTTTCCATACGCAAACAATTTTTTACCCCTTTGACCTTGAACCTGAACTTAGGGTATGTGTTTAGGTTTCGAAATCTGCATTTACGTTTCAAAAAAATGCTCATAACTTCTATGTCCCTTGAGATATAACCTTCATATTTGGTATGCATGTGTATATGGACAAGGCCTTTCCACACGCACAAAAATTTTTACTCCTGTGACCTTTACTTTGAAGTTAGGATCCGCGTTTTGGTTTTGAAATCTGCGTTTAGGTTTCGAAAAATGCTCATTACTTTTATGTCCCTTGAGATATAACCTTCATATTTAGTATTCATGTGTATATAGACAAGGCCTTTCCATACACACAAATTTTTACCCCTGTGACCTTGACCATGAACTTTGGGTAAGCGTTTAGGTTTCGAAATCTGCGTTTAGGTTCGAAAAATGCTCATAACTTCTATGTTCCTTGAGAAATAGCCTTCATATTTGGTATGCATGTGTATATATACAAGGCCTTTCCATACGCACACAAATTTTGTGACCTTGAACTTAGGGTCCGCGTTTAGGTTTCGAAATCTGCGTTAAGTTTTGAAAAAAGCTCATAACTTCTATCAAGCGTTTATAGGGAACATAAGTCATCCTATGGTGACAGCTCTTGTTTCCATAATTTTTTAGCTCACCTGGTGAGCTATTGTGATTGCCTTTTGTCCGTCGTGCGTCATCAATATTTACCTTGTTAACACTCGAGAGGCCACATTTATTGTCCAATTTTCATGAAACTTACTCAGAACATATGTCCCAATAATATCTTGGACGAGTTCGAAAATGGTTCCGGTTGATTGAAAAACATGGCCGCCAGGGGGCGTGGCAGTTTGCTATAGTAAAACCTTGTTAACACTCTAGGAGTCACATTTATTTCAGATCTTCATGAAACTTTGTCAGAACATGTGTCCCAATAATATCTTGGACGAGTTCGAAAATGGTTCCGGTTGATTGAAAAACATGGCCGCCAGGGGGCGTGGCAGTTTGCTATAGTAAAACCTTGTTAACACTCTAGAAGTCACATTTATTGTCAGATCTTCATGAAACTTTGTCAGAACATGTGTGCCAATAATATCTTGGACGAGTTCGAAAATGGTTCCGGTTACTTGAAAAACATGGCTGCCAGGGGGCGTGGCAGTTTTCCTTATATGGCCAGGGATTTCAATAGATTTTAAAAACCAGGAGTCAATGAACCCTGGACTGAAATTTTGAGGAATCAAATTGAAAAATGGTGGGGTCAATTTTGAAGCGCGTTAATTGTGTTTTTGTCTGTATTATTCAATTTTTTAGATAAAAATATGCTCTAAGAGTAATACAATATCTTAAAAAGTTATACTGCTTTATTAAATAACAATACCATGATACATAACACAACATATTTTAATAAATTGGTACATTAAATATACTTCCTTATAGTTATAACACATTTAAGTCTTTTAACACATTTAAATAATTTAAGATATGTACCGGTAGCACCCTTTCATCACATATATTAATTTTCATTATATTATCATCATCCCTATGATAGCTTTTCTAACAAAACACAATCTAAATGCATGGAACATCTAGTATATCTATTACTGTTTATCCGAATACTATACATGTCCGAAATATGTACACTTTGGAATGCCTTACCTGTAGTAGTTTTACTTTAATAATCCAAATTTTCTTGTTATCGGGTTTAACAAACCTTATCAAATGTTTGTTAAACCCAGTTAATGCTTTCTCCATTATCGAATCGCCATTACTTGCAATTTGAATCGCCAGCTTTGAATTGAACGCGGGTTGAATGTTAATTCCACCATTTACAATGTCGAAGGTCATGACGCAGCAATTTTATTCTACTCGGATAATTTATATCTTATCGAGAAAATGTGTTTTCTCAATGTTTATGTGTAGTATTATTACTTGTTAGTATAAAAAATGAACTATGATTCCAGTTTATATAAGATGGGTGTTACTCGTAATTATCGGTGGATTAACAACTGATAAAACTCGCTGGACTTAGATCTACTATTGGATCTACGTAATTAATAGACCTCCGATCAATATGGTTTTTACTTTAATTAATTTTGCCGACTTTCTTTAACCGTGCCGTCTGAAAAGTTTGCAAAAAACCTGCAATTATCGGATGGTCAATCAGTTATCACGTAATCACTGCTGCTAATTACCCAGTTAGTGGGCACGCACTATTTAGGCGGTGACATGTGTTTTGGAAGAGATGAGATAAGATAAACAACGCCCGGGGTATTCCCTCGATTATAGACTGAGTTTCAAATACTGAAACATTAATTTCAATTAGGAGCACAGCGGGATTTATTACCATGGAACTCGAGATGTTTACTAACTGAAGCACGGGTCAAATTTTCCACGCATCAAAATGACGCACAGCAGAAAAAAAGGGTTGCGTCAAAAATGAGTCATTTTTTATTTGCTCGCGTCAAAACGCAGGATTCTGCGTCTATTGAAATCCTTGTATGGCTATAGTAAAACCTTGTTAACACTAGAAGTCACATTTTTAGTCCAATCTTCATGAAACTTTGTCAGAACATGTGTCCCAATAATATCTTGGACGAGTTCGAAAATGGTTCCGGTTGGTTGAAAAACATGGCCGCCAGGGGGCGTGGCAGTTTTCCTTATATGGCTTTAGTAAAACCTTGTTGACACTCTAGAAGTCAAATTTTTAGTCCAATCTTGATGAAACTTGGTCAAAACATGTGTCCAAATAATATCTTGGACGAGTTTGAAAATGGTTCCAGTTGAATGAAAAACATGGCCGCCATGGGGCGGGGCAGTTTTCCTAATATGGCTTTACTGTATGGTAAAACCTTGTTTACACTGTAGAAGTCACATTTGTGGTCCAATGCTCATGAAACTTGGTCAGAATATTTGAACTAATAATATCTGGGCTAAGGTCAAAAATGGTTGAGATCAGTTAAAAAACATGGCCGCAAGGGGGCGTGGCATTTTTCCTTAACTGGCTATTTACAACAAAACCTTGAAAAACATGGCCGCCGGGGGGGGGGGGGGGGGCAGTTGTCCTTATATGGCTTTAGTGAAAACTTGTTGACACTATATTAGCCAGATTTATTTGCCAATCTTCATTAAACTTGGTCAGAACATTTGTCCCAATGAAATTTTGCCAGAGATTGAAGCTGGGTCATATAAGCTAAAAAATTAGGTCACAAAGTCAAATATAAAAAAACATGTTAAAAGTCACATTTTTGGTCCAAAATAATCTTCATGAATCAGCTTGCATTTTTTCAGAAAAGTCTAGTTCCTTTGGCTTTCAGGTGAGCGCCATAGGGCCTGATGGCCCTCTTGTTTGAACATCAAATATGTTATTGATGGAATAATTAATAGTATTTTTTACAGTTGTAGGAAATTTTCATTGATACTAATTTAAATTATTCAACACTTTAAAATAAAGTGGTTTGTATGCCCCCGATAGGGTGGCATATAGCATTTGAACTGTCTGTCCATCCGTCCGAAGACTCAAACATTGGCCAGCACTTTTGCAATATTGAAGATAGCATCTTCATATTTGGCATGCATGTGTATCTCATCAAGCTGAACATTTTGATTGGTGAAAGGTCACGGTCATCCGTCAAGGTCAAAAGTCAAAAATACAATCTAAGGGTAGTAATAAGCTTTAAAAGGGAGATAATTTCTAAACCTGCCAAATGATATATGGAAATTTTATTTCAAAGTGGCACAATAGGGAGCATTGTGTTATTGACAAACATCTCTTTTTCCTTTTTATGTCACCGGTAGGGTGGCAAATAGCAGTTGAAGTGTCCGTCAGTCTGTCCGTCCGAAAACTTTAACATTATATTTTTTGCAATATTGAAGATAGCAACTTAATATTTGGCATGCATGTGTATCTCGTGGAGCTGAACATGTTGAGTGGTGAAATGTTGTGTATTCTCTTCATTGATTTTAGACCACTAGTATATGTAGTAGCATTACTGACGATGGCCCGAGTTGATGTCAGCTCGTTCCCGAGTATCTCAGAGACGTGCATGGTCAACTGGCTAAAGCTGATAGAGGCCAGCTACCAGTGCACCTACAGACGTTCTCAACAGCACTGCTGACTTCTTTCAACGAGAAAAAATCAAGGTACATCACTCCTACATTTATATGTTGTTGTTTTTTTGTTTGTTTTTCAAAGATATGAGTCATGTTGAACAATCTTTAAGTAGTATAAATATATTTTTAGCTCATCAATTTTTTGGAGAAAAAAAAAGAGCTATTGTTATCGCCTTGGCGTCGGCGTCCGGTTAAGTTTTGCGTTTAGGTCTACTTTTCTCATAAAGTATCAATGCTATTGCATTCAAACTTGGTACACTTACTTACTACCATGAGGGGACTGGGCAGGCAAAGTTATGTAACTCTGACTGGCATTTTGACAGAATTATGTGCCCTTTTTACATTTAGAAAATTGAAAATTTTGGTTAAGTTTTGTGTTTAGGTCCATTTTATTCCTTAAGTATCAAAGCTATTGCTTTCATACTTGCAACACTTACTAACTATCATATGGGGACTGTGCAGGCAAAGTTATGTAACTCTGACTGGCATTTTGACGGAATTATGGGCCCTTCATACTTAGAAAATTGAAAATTTGGTTAAGTTTTGTGTTTGGTCCACTTTACCCCTAAAGTATCATAGATATTGCTTGCATACTTGGAACACTCGCAAACTATCATAAGGGGACAGTAAAGGACAAGTTGCATTACTCTGGTTGTCATTTTTACGGAATTATGGTCCTTTTTTGACTTAGTAACTTTGAATACTGTAAAGGTATAGAAATTCATCGGTTTGAAATTTCGTGGTTTAATAAAATACAACTAATTCGTTGACACGTAATTTCGTGGATTTCAAATATTCAGGGAAGATTGACAGTCATAATTATTAAACTTTTCTTAAAACAACCAGAGTAATAACGAAGAATAATCTGCTTATGTGTGTTGACAGCAAGGCTTTGATTAATGTGCACTGAAGCATGAAAGTGTCGCCGATAATTGTCGATAAGAGCGAATAAGCGGCGATCTTGTGGGTGCCCGCTCGCTAATTGCCATCAATGTTGTTTTGACAAAATTTGCAATTCTCTGCTCAATCCGTCCCCTAGTTGTAATACTTTAGTAATAAGGTCCCCAAAATACAGGTGTGAAAACCGTTATGTATCTTTTAACTTTAATTGGCACTAATTGACATATGTGATAAATCTGCAAACTGTTGATTTGACGACGTCACGTCAAAGAGAACAATCGTTGATGTACAGTTTAAATTCCGTGCTTGATTTAAAAAGTATTATTACCCTAACACTTATCAAGAAAACAACATATTTTATTACCTAGCATATCTCAATCAAATATCACAGATGACTGAAAACAATAGAGAATGTCGGCAGTGACATTCGGAAAGGACCGATTTCAAATTAAAAATGTAAAAATAATCGTTGGTACTTGAATTCGTGGTTCTGCGGAACAACGAAATTCAACGAAAATTCGTACCACACGAAATTTAATGGTTTTACAGTATATAGTTAAATTTTGTGTTTAGATGCACTTTACTTATAAAGTATCAAGGCTATTGCTTTGAAACTTCAAATACTTTCATGCTATCATGAGGGTACTGTACCTGGCAAGTTAAATTTTACCTTGACCTTTGAATGACCTTGAGGTCAAGGTCAAATTATTAAATTTTGCTAGAATTGCCATAACTTCCTTATATATGATTAGATATGATTGATACTTTGACAAAACAACTCTTACCTGACATACCACAATCAATAGACTCCACCCAAACCATCCCCCAAGCAACCCCCCCCCCCCCCCATCTCGAATCCCCCCCCCCCTAAAACAAAGTTTTGTTTTTTTCTAAAAGATCATCTAATAAATGACCACCACACCCTAACACTATACCTCCCGCCCCCCCCCCCCCCCCCCAAATATTTTTTTAAACATGGTTAAAAAACACAAATATTTTTTTTTATTTATTTTTGAAATACTGTCCAACCATCCCACCCAAGAATATCCCCCCCTCCCCCTTCCCCCCCCCCCCCCAAAAAAAAAAATGCATTATTGTTTTGCATTTTTGGTAGAAAATGTAATATATGACCACACCCCACACTATACACCCCCCCTCCACTCCACCCCTCCCTCCTTTGTGATTGAAATTGAGATAGGTCCCTTCACCTTTAAAAAGAAAAATAGATGAGCGGTCTGCACCAGCAAGGCCGTGCTCTTGTTTGAAAATTTCTATAACTCTCATCTCCCCACCAATTATTGAAGAATGTCTGGTTATTTTCAGGAGTTTTACTCCTACTTCTTTAGCCCATGCCCTTTTTTAACAATAAATACTTCAGACCCTGGAAAGATCTATTTAGAAATAAAGAATTTTTGTGAACCCTGTGAGAGGTTAGGTTATTTTCCACCCCTGTGCATAAATTTGTTTCCTTCGTTATAAAGTACCGGAAAAAGGCACATTCCCTATTGGATAAAATACAATCCCAATTGAAGGTTTTTTCTATGCCCCCGGTAGGGTGGCATATAGCAGTTGAACTGTCCGTCTGTCAGTCTGCTCGTCAGTCCGAAAACTTTAACATTGGCCATAACTTTTGCAATATTGAAGATGGCAACTTGATATTTGGCATGCATGTGTATCTCATGGAGCTGCACATATTGAGTGGTAAAAGGGTCAGGTCAAGGTCATCCTTCAAGGTCAAAGGTTAAATATATGGCTTCTAAGCGGACAGTAGGGGCATTGTTTCTGACAAACACATCTCTTGTTTTATTTTAATAAGATTTTGTGGGAATATCTGCTTGTTTGAAACTGAGAAGCCAAACAATTTCATATATGCTATTTAGCATTAACTAAAGGAAGTCAACAAACTTGTCTCAAGTCATGCTTCTTTTGTCAAAACTAGTCAAATCCCAGTGGCCACATTTTTTATGAATACATTTTTACTCATTAATAATGGTCTTACATCCGTTGAGATGTGGAACTGATAGAGTTGCCAATATTCCTCATTCAACTCTCCACCGCCAAATGTGGAGAGATTTTCCATGGACACCACAGAAGCAACTTTCTAACAAAAAAACCCAGACACTTTTAAAATAAACCATTTTTACACAATTTCGAATGCATGGTTCTGTATGCTATGAAGATGTCCATTTCTCAAGCTATGCCTCTTTTCCAACAACGCATTCTAATGATTTTTATTACTGGCAGCTAAGGAAATGTAGATCCTGTTGTTCTTTATGTCTCCTGTGACAATCTCTAGATAACCAGTTTATTTTCTTACCCCACGCAGCAAACCACTACATCACACCCTCCATGGGGGGAATGCAGGGTAACTACCTTATAAACAATATTTATCATTATACTCTAGCAACAAATAATCACATTTTTGAGGTACATTGGAATCAATTATTTATTAGTCTTTCAGATGGTAGGTCTGTTTTGTCAGCCTAGATTTTTCCTAATAAGAAATTTCTTTAAACAAAAAATATCATTAAAGCAGAAAGTGTTATTCCTGATAAGCCTGTGCAGACTGCACTGGTGAATCTGGGACGACATTTTTATGTCCCCCACTATAGTACTGGGGGACATATTGTTTTTGCCCTGTCTGTTGGTCTGTTTGCGCCAACTTTAACATTTTGCAATAACTTTTGTTATATTGAAGATAGCAACTTCATATTTGGCATGCATGTGTATCTCATGGAGCTGCACATTTTTAGTGGTGTAAGTTCAAGGTCAAGGTCAGAGGTCAAATATATGTGGCCAAAATCGCTCATTTTATGAATACTTTTGCAATATTTAAGATAGCAACTTGATATTTGGCATGCATGTGTATATCATGGAGCTGCACATTTTGAGTGGTGAAAGATCAAGGTCAAGGTCATCCTTCAAGGTCAGAGGTCAAATATATGTGGCCCAAATCACTTATTTTATGAATACTTTTGCAATATTGAAGAAAGCAACTTGATATTTGGCATGCATGTGTATCACATAGAGCTGCACATTTTGAGTGGTGAAAGGTCAAGGTCATCCTTCAAGGTCAAATATATGGGTCAAAATTGTTCATGTAATGTCACTTCTGCAATATTGAAGCTAGCAATTTTATATTTGAAATGCGTGTGTATCTCAAGGAGCTGCACATTTTGAGTGGTGAAGGGTCAAGGTCATCCTTCAAGGTCAAACGTCATATAGGGGGACATTGTGTTTCACAAACACATCTTGTTCTCACATGCATTAAACCTCCTTTTGACAGAGTGCGACTGCAGCAATTTAGTGCAGTCATAGTTTTGTATTATTTTCCTCCCATGTGAAAGATGTGACAAGTTTAACTTATATCTGTGATTTACCTCTTTGAGAATTCTGTTGAAAATGGTATAAAACCCCTATTAAACAAATACATTATCTGCTACTGAATATTAGATATGGTAAAAATAATCAGGAACTAAGGAAAAAATGGTTGTCATGCACCCTAAGAGGAACTCATCTCTGAAAGGTAGTTTTTATCACCCTTGATTATGCTCATTTCAGAGGAAGATTCCTTTGCACCAGGGTTATGCTCAACGCCATATACAAATAATTTAGGTATGAATAAAAAAAGTTACGTAATCGTTTCATTTTTCTATTGACAGTTATAAAGGCTCTTGAATTAACAGTTTAAGCATAAGTTCTGACCCAAAAGAAATTCACTTCATCAGCAGAGGCCAGCTACAGACGTTCTCAACAGCACTGCTGACTTCTTTCAACGAGAAAAAATCAAGGTACATCACTCCTTCATTTATATGTTGTTGTTTTTTTGTTTGTTTTTTCTTAAAACAATTTTATTTCAACATGGCAAACAAATACATAATAATATGCAAAGTAACACATTAATATAAAGCAATCAAAGATATGAGTCATGTTGAACAATCTTTAAGAAGTATAAATATATTTTTAGCTCATCTATTTTTTGGAAAAAAAAAAGAGCTATTGTCATCACCTTGGCGTCGGCGTCTGGTTAAGTTTTGCGTTTAGGTCTACTTTTCTCATAGATTATCAATGCTATTGCATTCAAACTTGGTACACTTACTTACTATCATGAGGGGACTGGGCAGGCAAAGTTATGTAACTCTGACTGGCATTTTGACAGAATTATGTGCCCTTTTTATATTTAGAAAATTTTGGTTAAGTTTTGTGTTAAGGTCCATTTTATTCCTTAAGTATCAAAAGCTATTGCTTTCATACTTGCAACACTTACTAACTATCATATGGGAACTGTGCAGGCAAAGTTATGTAACTCTGACTGGCATTTTGACGGAATTATGGGCCCTTCATACTTAGAAAATTGAAAATTTGGTTAAGTTTTGTGTTTGGTCCACTTTACCCCTAAAGTATCATAGATATTGCTTGCATACTCGGAACACTCGCAAACTATCATAAGGGGACAGTAAAGGACAATTTGCATTACTCTGGTTGTCATTTTTACGGAATTATGGCCCTTTTTTGACTTAGTAACTTTGAATATATGGTTAAATTTTGTGTTTAGATGCACTTTACTTCTTAAGTATCAAGGCTATTGCTTTCAAACTTCAAATACTGTCATGCTATCATGAGGGTACTGTACCTCTCAAGTTGAATTTTACCTTGACCTTTGAATGACCTTGACTCACTCTCAAGGTTAAATTATTAAATTTTGCTAGAATTGCCATATATATGATTAGATATAATTGATACTTTGACAAAACAAATCTTACTTGACATACCACAATAGACTCCACCCAAACCATCCCCCAAGCTACCCCTCCCCCATCCCGAATCCCCCCCCCCCCCAAAACAAAGTTTTGTTTTTTTCTTAAAGATCATCTAATAAATGACCACCACACCCCACTGGGGGCTGACGAGGTCAAAGCGTAGTCCGTTTCGCTACGACGTCGGGTATATGTTTTACTACGAAAACATTGTGTAAATACACTACTTAATCACTACACCATCTTTTCTGGTGTTTATGGATTAGAGAACGGAACATCCACAGGGTTTTTTTTTTAGAGAAAGGGGAAGACGCTGGACGCTGGGTGAAAGGGGAAAAAAAGAGTGCGAAAGAGAGATATTAGGGGAAAAATTAAACTGTTCATTTCAATGTCTATAACTCATCAAAAGAGACTTGTCTCTGTCCTTTTTGTTCTTAAACACATTTAACAGGTATTAAAGTCAAAGTCCTTAATAAAGTTGCAGGTGTAGATCTAATAATGGGAAATGTTTTCAACTATATTTTTGTACTGGGGCCGGGGGACGATGTCAATTTTGTGATTTCAATTTCATGATGAATGGGTTGACGATCTTGATTTGCTACAGTATTGGAAGGGAAAGGAGCGGCAGCTGCCGATTGTCTACTTTCACTTTCACAATGTTCGATGTTGATTACCTCGAAATCCTGCTGGGTTATAACGGTTTTCGATGATTCTTTCTTAAAAAATGCCTCGATGCGTTCAGTATCTTCCGAGTTCGAATGTTTTATTTTGTTTGTGTAAGAACGCTAATTGTGAGACATTATTTTCTGTTTTCACGTTTATACCTCGGCTTGCACATAGCCCGGATGAAAATTCGACTGGTTTCCGGTAATTAATTGACGAAACACCCTTTTCGCGCAAGACCGGTATCCAGTAAAATAGTCACATGATTATTACGATTAGTTGCCCAGTTTACATGACGTTATTTAAGAGCTATATTTAGAATAACTGGGATTCCCAGATGTTGTGTGTTCGTCTGGAGAGAGAGAGCGCGAATTCGTTGTACATGGTGCAAATTGGATAATTGTCGAATGCCCCAAGGAAAAATAAACATTTCTTTGAGAGAAAATATTATATTTTGGTGAAAAATGATATTTTTGGTGGGGAAATTGTATTTTAAGGGGAAAAATTCTGGTAGGGGAAGACGCCGAATATCGGCGTCACTTTCTTAGTAAAAAAAACCCCTGATCCAGTAATGGTAGGTACTTATTTTCAATAATAAACTAATAACAAATGCGCGTAGTTGCAACCTTTAAGTTTATTTTGAGCTAAAATCGAAATATTTCGATTTGAAGCAATGCATAAGGTGGTTATTCTGTTAAATTAGCCAATTACGGTAACTTAAATTAAATAAAACTACATGTTTCTTTGATTCAGTGTACATTTCACATTTTAAAGTACAAAACAGGTTACAAACATATTTTTTAATCATTCAAATGCTTTGTTTCGAAAGAAATTACAAGTCGCTTTATGTATAGGTTTCGCACAGAGTATGTATTGGTTGCGCAACGAAGTACAAATATAATGTATAGGTTGCTCAACGAAGATTCTGTATCTATTTCAGGACATATCACATGCATTTTGCAGTTACTGCAGACTGCTTTTTTCCAGTGCAAAAGATGCCGTGCTTCACTGTGCGCATTAACAGCAAACCGAAAAAGTTGAACCCGGTGAAAGCCGACAGAGTCCCGGCAGAGCCCCGGTGTACCGTCACTCCGCCGGTACTCACTGGGGCTATAACTGCATTAAACCACGGCAGAGCTGTTGCAACGCCCCGATTTTACCGTGGACAACCGGGGCTCCACCGGGAAAGTATTCAAATGTTTAATAAATCCGTGATGAACCAGGAGTTACCGGGAAGGACCGGCAATGACCGGCTTTGCACTGGAAACAACCGGAACTTCACCGGAAACAACCGGGACGGCACCGTCAGAGCACCAGTTTACTTATGTAACGTAGCTATAAAGAGACTCTGCCGGCATTCACCGGGGCTCCACTGGGGCGTTGCCGTGGCTCTGCTGGGGTGTGTTTGGGCCCCGGTGGAGCTAAGGTGCCGTCCCGGTTGTTCCCGGTACAGTCCCGGTTGTTCCCGGTGCCACGCCGTTCGTTGCCGGTCCTACTTGGTGACTCCTTGTTCATCCCATAGGTATTAAACATTTCAATACTTTCCCGGTGGAGCCCCGGTCGTCCACGGTTCATCCCGGTGGAGCACCAGATCATCCCGGTAGGGCCCCGGTTCATCCCGGTAGATGCCTGATCACGCACTAGGGCTCTGCCGGCGTCATAGTGAGACTGGGCCTTAACCGCATTGTAACACGAGGTAAATTTACCAGCCATCGTGTACACAGTAAACAATAACCTGTGACAGAAACCCATTGCCACACCTTTACAACAATATATTGGTTATGCAATTGCGGATTTGTGCTATTGGGGTCCTACTTTCCACACCTTACGGCTGTTACAGGTGTGGATTTTACAGGTGAAATCATGTATACGAACATAAAGTTCATCTAAAATTAGTTGACGATAACCGATTTTCAAGAAAATCGCTTTGATATTTACAATGTAAAAATCAAAATCTGTATGAGATAAATAATGATCGAAGTTGGGACATGGGATTTACTTTGACATAAGCAGCGTTTCGAGATAAGCGAGTTGGGGATAACGAGAATCGAATGTTTTTTGATAAAGAGTACCGTTTGCCGAAAACCTATCGTCGCTCTCTATCAAAATAAACGTATAAGGGATTGTCACGAGGAGAAGATGAGTCATTTTTATTGAGACCGACGACATTAGGTTCTCGACTCTCAACTGTCATCTTATATATGGATTTTCGATTTGAATCGTTTTCTTTGGCCTTGTCGTGAATTTAATTATATCATAATAATGTGCATTACCATGTCGACTGTGCTCTTCGGATCATGTTGTGCCGTTGTTACTACCTCGTCCTCAAAGGAAACATCCAGCCACTCGATGAATCTGTATTAAAAAAACTTCTTTATTTTGCCTTCGAGAGATAACCAATACGTCTTCTGTGAGAAACGCATACACGCTAAAGCGTTGTCGTAGCGAGGCATATAAGTATACTGTCAGAGACATGATCATGCCTAATAAAAGTAATAATAATAACCTTTACTTCTGATAACTGGGTCACCCTACACATTTCTAAACACACCAGTGGCTTAACGATACATAGATAAATTTGGAAATTGTAAAATTGTGTCATTAAACACAATTGTAAACCTAAATTGCATTTTTTAAAGTGAAACTTGACTTCGGTTTGATAAATCAGCAGTATATTTCATGTTTAACCGCATAAACCAGACACATCTTGGATTATAATTTGATGAAACAGACCTATGAAATGTCATTGTGCTTAAATTCATAGTTTTGTTAGAAGAAAAGCATAATCTTACATGTTTTTAACACAATTTTCTACTACTTTGTTATCGATGTCATGTGTATTTTAACAATGTTTTCGTAGTAAAACATATACCCGACGTCGTAGCGAAACGGATAACGCTTTGACCTCGTCAGCCCCCAGTGACACCCTAACACTATACCTACCGCCCCCCCCCCCCCCCCCTCCCCCCCTCCGCCCCCCCCCCCCCCACCCCAATATTTTTTTAAACAGTTTAAAAAACAAATATTTTTTGTATTTATTTTTGAAATACTGTCCAACCATCCCACCCAAGAATCTCCCCCCTTCCCCCCACCCCCCAAAAAAAATGCATTATTTTTTGCATTTTTGGAAGAAAATGTAATAAATGACCACACCCCCACACTATACACCCTCCCCCCTCCACTCCACCCCTCCCTCCTTTGTGATTGAAATAAGTTCAGACCCAAAAGATATTCACTACATCAGTGCAGAGCAAACAGAAGTCGAGATGCTTAATACAAGTTTTGAGATGAGTAAGTAAGCCCATGTGAATCAAACTCCAAAAATGTGTAAATATGTGTATGCTATTGCATATAAATACAATGTACATTGTTGCTATGCTCGATCTGTATGCTTGTTATTTGATATGTATGTATTATTGAAATGTTAATTGTTAAATTATATGACTGTTACATATTGTATTTGTTGTGGTATAATTTGTATTTATTTGTATGTAAAGTTCGATGTATCAGGTAAATATGTTTATGTATGTTTGTTATTTAATACATGTATATTAATATATTGAATACAATTCAACAACAAACTACTTTTTTTCGGTATATAATTCTATGAAAAACAAACACTCAACATATATTTGAATGTATAATGTACATAATAAAGCGAGATACACATACATGTTCTTACATATGCTAATGTGTTGCATTAACAAAGACCAACTGGTCTGACAGGTCAAACTGTACTCAGTGACCACACCGCCTCAGTTAAGAGACCACCTCCTAGATTCACATTGGGTGGTCTCCGAAGACAGGTTAGAATGTACTTTGATTACACTATTAATAGAAACTAGAAATATTGTGTTCAAGATTCAGTTCAGAGATGGCCGAGCATAAAGTTGCTCGCCAATCATCAAGACTATCAAAGAGGAAAGTACGGTAAAAATGTAGGTAAGCCTCAGCCTTTACTGAGGACTTGCCTTTGTGATCTGTGCCATGGCTTTGTTTTCTGTAGTAGAGTGATTGCCTGATCTGTTTTCTGTCTCTTGTTAGCTTGGATGGATCT
The DNA here is from genome assembly GCF_020536995.1 of Dreissena polymorpha. NCBI lineage: Eukaryota > Metazoa > Mollusca > Bivalvia > Myida > Dreissenidae > Dreissena > Dreissena polymorpha. The sequence continues at coordinate 101,525 of NC_068360.1, read as the reverse complement.
TGTTGCTCTCTTGGTGATGTGCAAAGACTGATTCTTGGCTCTGTCCTGAGTCTGCTGATGGGACTAGGCAACTGTCATACAGAAGTTGGAGCCATATTCCAGGTGAGATCTTACTTTTCCTTGGTTTCCTTGATACACTATCTTGAGGATCTTTTTGTGTGTTGTTTTGTGGCCAGCTTCCTCATGATATTTAGTTGCCCTCTGTCATTTTCCTCTGCACTTTCAACCTGTTGTTTCCATATTAATCTCTTGTTGAATATGACCTCCAAGAAAGTCTGTTAGTCTTTCCTTCCAGGCCGTTCTTTGGTAGAGAGTGTAAGAAGGGTTGCTGAGGATTTCCCCTTGTTAATTGTTATGCACCAGTTGGAAGTCAAGTTTAAGATCTTGTCCAGAGCCACCTACATTCTTATGTGACAGTTATTACTAACTCTCTTGATCACCAGATCTCATGGCTGTTAGCTGGTATTGACGCACCGGTAGAGGACCTCAGAGGGCTTTTAGCTGGTATTGACGCACCGGTCATACAGGAGTTGGAGCCATATTCCAGGTGAGATCTTACTTTTCTTTGGTTTCTTTGATACACTATCTTGAGGATCTTTTTGTGTGCTTCCAGGCCGTACTTTGGTAGAGTGTAAGAAGGGTTGCTGAGGATTTCCCCTTGTTAATTGTTATGCACCAGTTGGAAGTAAAGTTTAAGATCTTGTCCAGAGCCACCTACATTCTTATGTTGCAGTGATTACTAACTCTCTGGATCACCAGAACACAAGGAATCTGCATCCATGTCTGCTTGTTATCCCCCGCCATAGGCGGAGGGATATTGTTTTGGCGTTGTCCATCCTTCCGTTCGTCCGGCACTTTTGTGTCCGGAGCCATATCTTGGAAGTGCTTGGCAGATTTCATTGAAACTTGGTATGAGTATAGATATGGATAAGAGGATGATGCACACCAAATGGCATTGTACACCATCTGTTAATAGTATCTTGAAAAAATGCTCACTTTTGTGTCCGGAGCCATATCTTGGAAGTGATTTGGCGGATTTCATTGAAACTTGGTATTAGGATATATATGGATAGTGCTGCAACAATATACCGGTATATCGGTATATATCGCAATACGCAATCCGCATATTGTATTGCGATACGATTTTCGTCATACCGGTACGAAAATTTTACAAACATGCATCTACATTTCGTTCAGAAAAGCCATCCAAAATAATGATATCAAGGTAAACAAAACAAAGCGGTATTTTGTAACAATAAATTGTTACGTACAAATGGCATTCTAAAAAGTCTATTATACAGAGTAGCGTTGTTACATGGGAGCATTCATTCTATGCTTTTAAACGAATTATCGTTGAATTAATTACGCAGAACTAAATGTTTCGTTCGATTCTGAAATAAGCATTATTAAATTTGTAATCCGAATTTCGGAAACATGCTTCCGAAATGTAATGCTAACGCGACAATAAAAAAAGTGCTTTATTCTTTTTCTCAATGAAAAGCGAAAGCGCGCAAAAATTATACAGACATGTAGAACATCGCGTGCAAAGTGTGGGTGTATTTGTGTTGTATAAAACGGGAACATCACGTCAGGCGATTTACGCGTGTTCAGTGGAAAAAAAAAAACGCCCGATTGGAAGTTATTTCATCACATCTTTAAATAGTAACAAATGCCAAAATGTATTTGATATTTAAGAAAATTGGTGAATGTTTGTGTTTTGTGTTATTCTTGAGCATTTTTACCAGAATTTGCTTTACAACGGGAATATATGGGATTATCGGGTAATTGGCGAGTTATAATTTTTGTACAAGTAAGCAGTATTGCGATATATTGCAATACGGGTTTTTGAGCTGACAATATATCGCAATACGCTTTTTGGCGTATTGTTGCAGCACTATATATGGATAAGAAGATGATGCACACCAAATGGCATTGTACACCATTTGTTAATAACAGAGTTATGGCCCTTTGTATCATTAAAAAATGCTTTTTAATATAATCTTAGTGCTTTATCTCCATTAACACATAAGCCAGAGCCATGAAACTTGCCATAGTTGTTCTCAATCATCTGGGGGTGCTTGACATTCAACACCCATAATCCTAGGGGCTAAGGTCAAGGTCACACATTGAGGTCAAAGGTCACAACTTTAGTGTCCAGAAGCATATTGGCGGGGGATATCAATTCAATGAATTTGCTTGTTCTCCTTTAAGTAGTTCTTGTAAGATTTTTTTAATGAAGAGAATCAACTGAGTGGATAACAAAATTCGTGCATGTCAGACCCTTTATTATTGATGATAAATTATTTATTGCTGGTTCACTGTTAAAGATTTGATACAAACTGCAATATGTCCTGAAATATACTTTTTTTTCTTGCAGTTGAAAGAATGAGACGAAGAAGCTCGGTAGGTATTGTTGTATTCATAATGAAAAAAACAAACAAATTTGCTGTGGCATAGTGGATATATTGTGTACAGTGCTTTCCACAGGCCTTTTAACGGTCCCTCACCGGGGCGCTTGAATTTTGAAATCAGAGTCCGTGGGGCGCCTGAAATTTTCCGATTAGTGTCTTTTGGCAGTTACTGCAGCTAGCCATTCTTAGGATCAAAGCGATATCGACTTCGCCAAAAATTTTGAAAGCCAATTTACGATCCTTTGCGATCCAACTAAAGCCCGCCTAGAGGTGGAGCGTCGTTGTATTGGAAAATCAATATTGTCCAATGAAAGCGCACGCTTGGTATAACAGCACTTGTAGACTGGCAATACCTGCAGTTAAATCATGCCGACGACTTGTGACGTACATTTAATTGCCACAGAAATCCTGGCCAGTTACTAAGAAGATTGATGAAGGCAACCGGCTGTAATCCTCATGGACATTGTGCATTTCATGCATAATACATGTACTGTCAAAACATTTATTCGAATCGTAAAGTGTTTAAAACAAATTATTCTTGATTTCATTACACAACTGTTAATGATTTGTTGAAATATCAAATGAGTATAATTAAATTTGTAATCCAAAACCCACTCCCGAATGGCGATGTTAACGCGTTGGTAATCCGAACACACACTTCCGCATGTTAACATATTCTTGCTTCAAATAAGCAAGTGTCAATTTATTTTGTGTTGACCCTTTGTCTTAATAAAGAGCGCGAAAATTATGCAGCATGTACAACGTTGGGTCATTTGCATTGAAAGCGTGTGGGTATTGAGCCTTGTATAAACAAGCACACATCACGTCAGGGGATTTACGCATGGTCAGTGGCAATATTTCATCAAATCTAACAATAGTCAATTATGCCGAAATTTATTTGATACTTAAGAAAAATGGCAACGTTTGTGTTAAATAAAGTATTGCCCACTTCATCATCAATATTTACCTGAAAGTGTTTTTAAAATAAACGGGATTATTGGGTAATGAATATAAACTTGAAAAGTAGTAAGTATGTAGTAATAGTCGGGTTGATTCTGATCTATTGGGGAATCGTTCAAGTCGGGACAGATATAAAACAATTAAAAAATATATCTTTAAAATAACTTTATAGTGGGAGGGGTTTCTTAAAGAGTCCTAGCGCACCAAATGACGTCTTTTCCGCTGTTTTCCTTAGAGTTATAACGCACCACAAAACGTCAATTGACACGTTAAATGGAAAAATATCAACGTCGGGAAGGGACACCGCTTCCGAAGCCACCCCTGTCAGCCCCTGGCGCCTGAAAAAATTCCTGTGGAAAGCACTGATTGTGTATATTGAGTTCATACTTATAAACTAAAAATAACATGACATTACCTTTTTCTTATGTCATTGAGCATATGACTGAGTGGTGGTTTTAAGAGTGACTACATAATTGTTCAATATAAATCATAGTCTTAAATACTGTATTCACTTTCCTTGTATCTATTGTGATTAATATTTTAGTAAATTAATAAATACATGTACTTTGAAATGTATATGCAAATGATTATTAGTCCCCTACCGGTTTCACCGAAGGGGACTTATGGTTTGCACTCAGTCTGTCTGTCCGTCACACTTTTCAGTATCCTGCGATTACTTTAAAAGTTCTTAATATTTTTTCATTAAAATTTGGAACATGGATAGATGGCAATATGGACATTATGCACGTTATTTCATTTTGTTCATACGTCAAAAATTCTGGTTGCTACGGCAACAAATAGACTAGAAAGACTGCTGGAAATGGTGGTTTTCTGGATCCTGCGATAACTTTAAAAGTTCTTAATATTTTTTCATGAAACTTGGAACATAGATAGATGGCAATATGAACATTATGCACGTCTATCATTTTTTTCCCACGTCTACAATTCTGATTGCTATGGCAACAAACAAAAAATATTCTGACAAATGGTGGACTTTCTGACAATGGTGGAGCTGGTAGGGGACTTTTATTGCTTGGCAATAGTCTTGTTAAATCATCATGCAAGTAATGTTGAGTGTTGTTCATTTGCATATACCTATTGAAATAAATGACAAAATTAAGGTGTAATGCCAGAAGCAAGATGACACAACATGCATAATTAAAAGAAACGGTGTGTTTGCAAGATTGTGCCCATATTAAAATTTACCTTCTTCAGAGTTACCAGGAAAGAAGTCTTCATGTTGATATGTCTCATGCTGAAAGAAGCGGCTATAAAGGTACTCGCTAATCTTTGTTTGAACAGAAATGTAGCCATACTATGCACCGTTATAGTTCATGTGAGTCCATAATACACCTACTCCCCAACGTCCCAAATTTGCTTGACTGCAGCATTTGACTGACATAGGGTAACTCTCCATTGAATCAAAGTGGTTCAGGGTAATTCTCCCTTGATTCTAAGTGTGAAAGGATACAGTTTATTATTAATGAGCTCATGGTTGATAGCAGATATTAAGCTGTTGTAGGCTATTAGTGTCATATGTAATGACTATTTTCAAAAATAGTTGTGGTTCTTAGCTTATTTTCATTGTAAAATAGTTTATTATTGATACCAATTGAAATTGCCTTGAAGTCAAACACCTTCACCCCTAAGAATATACATTTTCCACTTATTGGCATTTTTCCATTTACAAAAATTCACTTAATCACAGAAACAAACCTGTGTTTAATTTAATTATTTTGTCAAGACATTGATTGAAATATTTATTTTAAAGAATATGACCACAAATGGTATGATCACTTAAAGTGACTTCAAACACAACAACTTAGGGTGCGTTTTTAGCACTAAGTTGACGCAGCAAAATGTGCAAATACAAATGTAGAGCATTATCAATGTTGTTTGTGAGCTAAATGAGTGTAGCTGTTGTAACCAGCTTTTCATCTAAAATGACCTTTACATACCGTAGGTTTCCATGTATAGCACGCTCCCGTGTATAGCGCGCAGGCTGTTTTTTTAATGCAAAAATGGAGAAAACAATATTTAAAGACATTAAAACCACCAAATTGGACCGAAAATGGCCGCCATATTACTATTGCACAATCCAATAATCCGGGGCATTGGAAAGCTTAATTAAGCATTCAAAATATGAAGCGTCATTATGATTAGGAGCATGGGTTGCATAGCACTATACTTTTCTGACAATTTTGTAATTTTCTAGCAAAAGATTAACAGTCCACGTGCATTTCGTGAAAAACGTGAGAAAATAAGAATTAGTGTACATCTAGGGATTTTTCCACGGGGAAAGCATGGTCATTACCGGTAAATTTGAATGTCACATGGGAGACAGGGATACAGTTGTTGAAGTACACCACTGTTAAACGTTCAATATTTATACTAACAAAATGCAATTGCATATCTTCACATTCTCAAGTGTCAATTAGTGTCTCAAATGTCAATTAGCGTCTTAACAAGTCGTTGCACATATTACTCAATAACAAATAATCTGCCAATTACGAAGTGCAAAATGACCCCCTTTCACACCTACTGCTACCCGCAAAAAAGACCTCGTTCGTACCCTCCCTTGCCTGCTCTCCGGACTGTCGAAAACAATCCCCATTGGAATTCATCAATAAAGAAGTGTAAAAACACAAAGAAATGTCCGCAAGTTTATTCAAACAAATTTATTTTCGACCAAAACTTATTCTACCGCATTCATATCTACAAGTAACGACTTCTTGTTGTTTCGAAAATGGCCCCCTCAGTCTGTACGGTTATACTATACTTAAATTAAACTGTGAGTGTTTTTCACGTTTTCCTTTGATTAAAATACGCCGCTGTTAGTTAGCATAGTGTGTGAGTAAAACGATGAAATTAATTATCACCTTTTTATTTCAATTGAAAATCGGCAGAAAGTTGTAACATCGACGACAAAGAACTAATTATCACTCTTTAATTTAGATCGATAGTCAGTTTGGACATAATTTATTTATTGTCACGCTTATTTTCAATTTTAATCTTATATTACGACATTTGCGACCGGCCGCTATTTTGTTTGCAGACGACAATATTAACTGCGTATTCATAGCTCCACCCATTTTTATGTTTCATTCAACGTCATTTCATGTGTAAGCGAGCTCAGTTTTGATTGGCCAGCTACCATGTGCACTTCAATAACAATAAGGTCAAGCGATGTCTCGATACAGGTGCAGACCGGTTTTTGTTCACCGTTCAAATTGCGAATACTTTCATTGAAACAACGAGAAAAATATAGAAAACCAATTTCGGGTTAAAATGGCGACTATTTTCAATGAAATTTTACGAGATTTTAGTATTTTCTCAAATCGGATTTTTCTTGAGCCAAATTCTCAATATTTTCGCAAATGGCTCAAGTGGCGAACGACAGCGCGAGCCCAGATTATAGGGTGGTAGTTTTCTGGAAAAAAACATGGCGGCCATTTTTATTATTTACGATTACACAACATATTTTTTACCAATTTAGCAGCCAGGATAGTGTTGTATCAATGTATAGCGCGCACCAGCTTTTTAATTTGAATTTTGGAGGTAAAACACTGCGCGCTATACGTGGAAACCTACGGTTATTCCAGCAGACTCTAATGAATACATTCCATTTATTTCATTGGCTGATTTGAGCATTATCCCCCATAACATTTAAATCCTATAACTGTCTTTGTAGTATAGGATGTACCACTAATCAGTTTAGGGAAATGTGGAATGTTAATTTTTGCTCAGTTACAGTTACTCACTACTGGTAGATTCCATCCTAAAGTCTTTTAGGGTCAATGCTGTGTCAGTAAATCGTCAGGGTAAGAGAGAATGTACTATCAATAAAAGCCTTATGTTGATAACACAGAATTGATGCCTTCAAGATATCAAATAAAGCAAAAATTAGGAAAATACATTAATGAATATCTATCGGTAAATGACATGTGTCTTGCATTCTGAGACAAAACTACCGATAACGCGCGTGTCCATGATAGAGCGAAATTGTTTAATTATTTAGCCACAGGTGTGGGACGTAGGTGGTCAGCTTGACTGAAAATCTTTCCTGCAAGCCAGCAATTGCTTCTGATATTTGCCAGTTTGCTATCAATAACACAGTTTGACTTCAATTTTCTATTGGAAAGTACTGTGCTTTGATGTTCTATTAACAAGACGCAATGAGGTTTTTAAAGACCTAATTCATGCAAAAATGGCACTTATGCAATATGCTGCCAGTTTTGCTCCAGTGTAGGCTGCGCATCCATGCAGTCTTGTCAGGATATGCAAACTGAGGACGATAATCAGGATTTACCACATAACCTTTCTTTTTATAGCGTAAAACGTAGCCATGGACCAGAGTACAAATGTTCCCAGGCTGGGCTTGAGCTACTCTGTCGGCATAAGAACAATCACACAGATGTAACAGCGATATTTTAATGTATGGACAAAAAACAACTTGTCTAAAGCAAATATTACATGTTTCGATGACAAAGAAATAAATGCATTATAAGCCACGTGAACACATGTAGTAAAATTGGCATGTACGAACACTGTTATGTGGTTTAATATATATGTGCCCTTGACATAACAAACATCTCATGTGATGGACGAGTCCATCAGTACTTAAACCTTTGTTTTAAATTAAATAATTTAAAAAAGTAAATTGTGTACCTTTATTTCAAAGTCAGTATACACTTGGAATATGTTTTTGAAAGATATTTCTTGTTATACCGTATATAGTCACGTTCATTGGAATGATAATGTGGTTTGGTTCTGATCTGTTTGCATCTGCCAGTAAGTTAACTTATTAGGGGGAATTATGTTTGTCTCAACACACCGTATAATGCGTCATGTCGATGACAGGGTGTGCCGTCAAACATAGACAGTTGGATACAAGTCAGTAATGTAAAAATAGAATTAGCATTTTGTAAATATAATTGTTTGAATTTTCTATTTCAAGCAGCATCTACCGAGGCGGTAAATCAGCCTTCCAAATCTCGTCTACCGGAGCTTGAGAACACCCCAAGAAAAGCCTGTCCCGATAAGCAATGTAAAAGACTGCCCCGTTGAGAAATCTAAAAAGACACCTAGGAAAGAATAAATTCGGTACAACTTAGTATCTTAAGCCTATTCTTACAACTAACAAATGCTCATTATGAGCTTTTGTACGTCGTTTGTCGAGTACTGGTTGTTGTGGTTTGTCGCGTATTAGTGCCTTACCAATCTAGAGGTAACTAAGAATCACTTGCGTCCACTAACAAGGTGTACAGGTAAAATCTAAGTGCTCAGGGTGAGCTTCTGTTGTCGGCCTGTTTAGGGCGTCTTTGTAGACGCCTATGTTGCCTATGTAGATGCCTTATTTTTATGCCCCCAAAGGAGGGAATATAGTGATCGCACTGTCCGTCCGTCTGTCTGTCCGTCTTTCCGTCACACTTTGCCTTTAGGTTTCGAAAAATGCTCATAACTTTTATGTCGCTTCAGATGTAACATTCATATTTGGTGTGCATGTGTATATGGACAAGGCCTTTCCATACGCACACAAATTTTGACCCTTTTGACCTTGACCTTGAACTTCATTTCATAGTTCACCTTGTCTAATATTTGTTGCCACTATAGAAGCCACATTAATGACTCAATTTTTAAACTCAGGCAGAACCAGCTAAACAATATTTGATTTTAATCTGGCTCAAATGCAACAAAAATCAAGGTCATCATGTCAAAACTCCAATAGAAGGTGTATGTACATTCAGATAATCTCCTAAGGGCAACTATTGCAATTGTTTTTTTGTAATTTTGAAAATGTGTGAAGAACTCGATACGAATGTCAAAGTGAAACAGTTATGTGTGTGATAATGTACTTACAAGTATACTTGCTGTTCAAATCAAACAACCAATCAGGCCAATTAAACAAATAAACATATATATATAGTGTAACAATTCGTAATAATGTTTTGCAAGGTACCTATTTTGTTTTAAAGGGGCCTTTTCACAGATTTTGGCATGTTTTGATGTTTGTCATTAAATGCTTTCTGCTGATAAATGTAAACATGTGCTCTCAAAAGCTCCAGTAAAAAATCAAGAATAGAATTTTAAAAAATAAAAAAGTAACCCTCAACAGGGCTTGAACCACTGTTCCTTGGAGTCCTGGAGTAAAAAGTCTACCAATTTGACCCTTCGACCATCCTTCCGCGCGCAATGCACGGTGTATTTTATACTATATATAAGCAATCCTCGTAGTTTCACAAAATATAACGACAGCAACAGAACTCTCCAAATTATTCAATCATTTCGCGTTGCAACGCTTTATAATTTTAAGGTTTTTAACCAGGTTTTCCGAAGGAAAAAACTGGTTATTAGATTGGCGAATGCGGGTGGGCTGGCTGGCGGGCGGGCGGAACAAGCTTGTCTGGGCCATAACTATGTCATTCATTGTCAGATTTTAAAATCATTTGGCACATTTGTTCACCATCATTGGACGGTGTGTCGCGCGAAATAATTACGTCAATATCTCCAAGGTCAAGGTCACACTTTGAGTTCAAAGGTCAAAAATGGCCATAAATGAGCTTGTCCTGGCCATAACTATGTCATTCATTGTGAGATTTTAAAATCATTTGGCACATTTGTTTACCATCATGGGACGGTGTGTCGCACGAAAGAATCACGTCAATATCTCCAATGTCAAGGTCGCCACGACTAAAAATAGATTTTCTTTAAAAACAAACTTACAAAGGGGGTTAATTTTGTTTGTTCATTTCAAAAGTTCAGTTTGAGTTTTCTCCCTTTATCAGATTTTTTTTCACAATGAAAACCTGGTTTTGTGACAATTTTGTCCCTTGTTAAATCGTCAAAAGATGCATATAATGGCTATATTAGAGCATGGTTAATGTTCAGTATTACTTTTTACTCACAAATATAACTAATTCGAAAATTGACGATTCTTAAACAACTTACCAAAATGTGAAAAGGCCCCTTTAAGTATAGTTAAACATGTAGTAACCCATATGCAAGACAAATAAATCTTACAGGACATAAGTTCTGATAACTTTAAAAATCACTGTACTTCGCCAAATTTTATGAGACCTTGTGCTTCATTAAGCATACAATAGAAAATACCTTTTATAGAGTTTATTTTTATCATTATGACATTCACAATATTTAAAGGGATCTTTTCACGCTTTGGTAAATTGACAAAATTGAAAAAAGTTGTTTCAGATTCGCAAATTTTCGTTTTAGTTATGATATTTGTGAGGAAACAGTAATACTGAACATTTACCATGGTCTAATATAGCCATTATATGCATCTTTTGACGATTTTAAAACCTAAAAATTATAAAGCGTTGCAACGCGAAACTATTGAATAATTTGGAGAGTTCTGTTTTTGTCGTTAAATTTTGTGAAACTACGAAGATTGCTTATATAAGGTATAAAATACGTGCAATATGTGTACTCGGCGAAATAGCTCAGTAGGCTATAGTGTTTTTACTTCAGGACTCTGGCAGGACTCCAGGGGTCACTGGTTCGAAACCTGGTCCGGGCTATGTTCTTTTCCTTTTTAGCTCATCTATTTTTTGAAAAAAAATTATGAGCTATTGTCATCACCTTGGCGTCGGCGTCAGCGTCGGCGTCGGCGTCCGGTTAAGTTTTGCGTTTAGGTCCACTTTTCTCAGAAAGTATCAATGCTATTGCATTCAAACTTGGTACACTTACTTACTATCATGAGGGGACTGGGCAGGCAAAGTTAGATAACTCTGGCGTGCATTTTGACTGAATTATGTGCCCTTTTTATACTTAGAAAATTGAAAATTTTGGTTAAGTTTTGCGTTTAGGTCCACTTTTTTCAGAAAGTATCAATGCTATTGCATTCAAACTTGGTACACTTACTTACTATCATGAGGGGACTGGGCACGCAAAGTTAGATAACTCTGGCGTGCATTTTGACAGAATTATGTGCCCTTTTTATACTTAGAAAATTGAAAATTTTGGTTAAGTTTTGTGTTAAGGTCCATTTTATTCCTTAAGTATCAAAGCTATTGCTTTCATACTTGCAACACTTACTAACTACCGTAAGGGGACTGTGCAGGCAAAGTTATGTAACTCTGACTGGCATTTGGACGGAATTATGGGCCCTTTATACTTAGAAAATTGAAAGTTTGGTTAAGTTTTGTGTTTTGGTCCACTTTACCCCTAAAGTATCATAGATATTGCTATCATACTTGGAACACTCGCAAACTATCATAAGGGTACAGTAAAAGGACAAGTTGCATAACTCTGGATGTCATTTTTACGGAATTATGGCCCTTTTTTGACTTAGTAACTTTGAATATATGGTTAAATTTTGTGTTTCGATCCACTTTACTTCTTAAGTATCAAGGCTATTGCTTTCAAACTTCAAATACTTTCATGCTATCATGAGGTTACTGTACCTGGCGAGTTGAATTTTACCTTGACCTTTGAATGACCTTGACTCTCAAGGTCAAATTATATAATTTCTCTAAAATTGCCATAACTTCTTTATTTATGATTAGATTTGATTGATACTTTGACAAAACTACTCTTACCTGACATACCACAATAGACTCCACCCAAACCATCGCCGCCCCCCCCCCCCCCCCCCCCCCCCCCCCCCCCCCCCCCCCCCCCCCCCCCCCCCCCCCTCCCCCCCCCCCCCCCCCCCTATTTTTTTTTTTTTTTTTTTTTTTTTTTTTTAAGATCATCTCACAAATGACCACCACACCCTCACACTATACCCCCCCCACCCCACCCCCCTCCCCAATTTTTTTTTAAACGGTTAAAAAACAAAACTATTTATTTTGATTATTTTATGTTTGAAATACCGTCCAACCATCGCACCCAAGAATCCCCCCCCCCACCCCCCCCCTCCCCCCACCCGAATCCCACCCCCCCCCCCCTATTTTTTTTTTTTTTTTTTTTTTTAGATCATCTCACAAATTACCACCACACCCTCATACTATACCCCCCCCACCTCACCCCCCCCCCCCCCATTTTTTTTATGAAACGGTTAAAAAACACAAATATTTATTTTTATTATTTTATGTTTGAAATACCGTCCAACCATCGCACCCAAGAATCCCCCCCCCCACCCCCCCCCACCCTCCCCCCCCCACCCCCGATTTTTTTTTCCTTTTTTTCGCATTTTTGGAAGAAAATGTAATAAATGTCCACACCCCCACACAATGCACCGCTCTTCACTCCACCCCTCCCTCCTTTGTGATTGAAAATAAGAGTCACTTCACCTTTAAAAAGAAAATAGATGAGCGGTCTGCACCCGCAAGGCGGTGCTCTTGTTTTAATTTTATTCTTGATTTTTTACTGGCGCTTTTACGATCCAATGTTTACATTTATCGATATAAAGCATTTAATGAATAAGTTAAAACATGCCAAAATCTGTGAAAAGGCCCCTTTAATAATTATAAAAAGTCAATACAGCTTCGTGATTTGTTTAAACATTACAATTAATTCTAAACAGCAAAATAAAACACTAGAGCTCTTTAAGTTCAAACCTGATAAAATACGAATTGGTAATTTAAAAAAACAAAACATAACAAGTGTAGTGCTCTGCTTTGGATTAACGATCATTACCTGGATTCAAAACAGTTAAATTAAGAAATAATATTTTTCTATGATGGTTTGTTGTCGAATAACCCACAGTAAGGAGTATAGATGCGTATGAATTAAATCACGAGTGCGAAGTTATGTCGCCCAACTCACAGAACAATATGCAATATTTGTCTCGTTCTAATAATAGCATTTGGGGTTTGTTACGCCACCAGCAAAGATAGCAAGTGTTATTGGGTGTAAAATCGGGTTTATTTCAGAGTTAAACAGTCTATTGAAGTACAGTTAACATGAACCAATTCGTAGTTTTTTTACATACCCATAGTTTTGTTTTCATTTTCAACCATAATCTCTGTTTTACAAATATTTTTTTTATCTTTAACGAGGACCGCCAGTTCCAGTTCAGACACCTTCAAATTGTATGGGACATGTCTGCGGTCCGATATCTTTCGCATGTGTTGCCTGTAGTTACCTAAACTGTGTCTTTTATTTGCCTTTCCTCAGGCTGCAAGAGTGATATAAAGGCATGTGCCTGTTAACTTGTTAAGGTAAAGGAAGTTGACTTATGCGCTTAGGTAGACTTGAAACGGGTACAAAAACCTTATAACATTTCTTCATAATAATTGTTTGTATCGTCTATTTCAGCAGCATCTGTGCCAGTGATTGAAGCGCAGAAAAAAAGGCAGAGGTAGAGAGGCAAAAAACCAACGAGAGGGAAATAGGTTCAACCAAATTTTTTAGCCGGCCTATTCATTTAAGTCATTAGTCTCATAGTACATGTGTAGTTATGATCAATTTTATTGACCACTCATCTGAGCACAAAGTGCTCATGCTGAGCTTTTTTGGTCATCCTGCCTTGGGCACTGTTGTTGTGCAAATTGTTGTGCATATTGTGCTTCATCTATTCATATTTTGTTGCCACTCTAGATTCCTCTTTTTTTGTGCCTCTAAAAATAGTTTTATCAGGTCATATATTTGTTATCACTATAAATGCCACATAAATGACTCAATTATTAATCTTGACAAATATAAGCCCATGGTCAAATCTAAAAAAAAACACTCTGGGAGCAACAAGTCAAGTATGTTGAAAATAATTCACCACACCATGAAAAACCAGTTAAAAAGTTACTTGCGAGATGATGTACCAACAATGCGCTAGCCATTTAAAGACAAAAACAACAGGTCAGCTAGATCATCATCTCAGTAACAAAAACTGCCACTGCAAAAATCACTGTTTTTATTGAGTAAAAATTATAATTGTGAATAACCAGGAACACGTTTCATTTCAAGTATATATATATATATATATATATTATATGTATACATGTTATAAGGGAAACTGGGATCATTTGCCTTTTTGAAGGCTTATTAAACAAAGACATTTTGTGGTTATAATTGTTTGAATTTTCTATTTCAAGCAGCATCTACCAAGGGGGTGAATCAGCCTTCAAAATCTCGGCTACCGGAGATAAAGAACAACCCAAGAAAAGCCTGTCCCGATAAGCAATGTAAGAAGACACATAAGGAGATCAAAGAATAAATTCAGAACAACCAAGTATCTGCAAAGAAAACAATTCGGCAAGCACCCTAGCAGCTGCAGCCAGTAGGTCAGCAGGGTAAGCAGTCTTAATGTTTTCCGGAGTTTTTTTATGGCTCCGGATCAAAAGATCGGGGGTATATTGTTTTTGGCTTGTCTGTCTGTCATTGTTGTGTCAGTCATTGTATGTGTATGTCACAAAACTTTGACCTTGGTTAAACTTTTATTACTTTTGCAATATTGAAGATAGCAACTTCATATTTGGAATGCATGTGTATCTCATGGAGCTGCACATTTTGAGTGATGAAAGGTCAAGGTCATCCTTCAAGGTCAAAAGTCAAATATATGGGTCAAAATCGCTCATTTAATGTACACTTTTGCAGTATTTCAATATTCAAGATAGCAAATTGATATTTGGCATGCATGTGTATCTCATGGAGCTGCACATTTTGAGTGGTGAAAGGTCAAGGTCATCCTTCAAGGTCAGATGTCAAATATATGTGGCCAAAATCGCTCATTTTATGAGTACTTTTGCAATATTGAAGATAGCAACTTGATATTTGGCATGCATGTGTATCTCATGGAGCTGCACATTTTTGGTGGTGAAAGGTAAAGGTCATCCTTCAAGGTCAGAGGTCAAATGTATGTGGCCCAAATCGCTAATTTTATGAATACTTTTGCAATATTGAAGATAGCAACTTGATATTTGGCATGCATGTGTATCTCATGGAGCTGCACATTTTTAGTGGTGAAAGGTCAAGGTCATCCTTCAAGGTCAAATATATGGGTCAAAATTGCTCATGTAATGTCACTTCTGCAATATTGAAGCTAGCAATTTTATATTTGAAATGCATGTGTATCTCATGGAGCTGCACATTTTGAGAAGTGAAGGGTCAAGGTCATCCTACAAGGTCAAACATCATTTAGGGGGACATTGTGTTTCACAAACACATCTTGTTTTATGTCTATGTTTGAAAGGTGCTAATGCAAAAGAAATATATACTTTACAGGGGCACACATACATTGACAATATCCAATTGAGAAGCTTTACTGGGCAAGTCCTTCATCTCCACTGCAACTGAAATGAGAATGATATGAGGTGATAATCAAATCACTAAAGGCACTGCAGTTTTTTTGCAAGTGTGTGGTGTAAACGTGAGTCTTCAATACCAAACAACAACCACAGTGTTTTGAAGAAATACATAAGTGAAATCAACATCATCATCATTGTGCACCAACATCGTCATTACAACGAGATAGAAAGATTGATCACAATTAAGAATGATTCTTTAAACAATATTATTACTCCACAGAAGGAAATCAGCTGAAAGGAGAAAAAAAATCTGCCCAGCATTTCAGTATTAGTTCCAATAAAACAAAGTAGATGTAAGCTATGTACAAAAACTCATAAGTTTCATGTTATTTTTCCATGCTTTTGAGGCGTCTTCTTTTGAAGAAAAATATACAGTGGCTTGTCTGCATTTCTTTTTCCTGTTCAGCATAACTCTTTTTTTTTTCAAATTCAAATTAAAATTTAAAAATAATTTTGAGTGGTGAAAGGTCAAGGTCATCCTTCAAGGTCAAAGGTCAACAAAAAAAAGCGGAGCATTAGGGGGCTTTGTGTTTCTGACAAACTCATCTCTTGTTAATATTGGCAGCTAAGGAAATGTAGCATAGTCATAGCTTTGTATTATTTTCCTCCCATGTGAAAGATGTGACAAGTTTAACTTATATCTGTGATTTACCTCTTTGAGAATTCTGTTGAAAACGGTATAAACCCCTAATAAACAAAAACATCTGCTACTGAATATAAGATATGGTAAAAATAATCAGCAACTAAGGAACTAATGGTTTTCATGCACCATAGTGTGGATGGATCTTGTTGCTCTCTTGGTGATGTGCAAAGACTGATTCTTGGCTCTGTCCTGAGTCTACTGATGGGACTAGGCAACTGTCATACAGGAGTTGGAGCCATATTCCAGGTGAGATCTTACTTTTCCTTGGTTTCCTTGATACACTATCTTGAGGATCTTTTTGTGTGTTGTTTTGTGGCCAGCTTCCTCATGATATTTAGTTGCCCTCTGTCATTTTCCTCTGCACTTTCAACCTGTTGTTTCCATATTAATCTCTTGTTGAATATGACCTCCAAGAAAGTCTGTTAGTCTTACCTCCCAGGCCGTACTTTGGTATAGAGTGTAAGAAGGGTTGCTGAGGATTTCCCCTTGTTAATTGTTATGCACCAGTTGCAAGTCAAGTTTAAGATCTTGTCCAGAGCCACCTACATTCTTATGTGACAGTTATTACTAACTCTCTTGATCACCAGATCTCATGGCTGTTAGCTGGTATTGACGCACCGGTAGAGGACCTCAGAGGGCTTTTAGCTGGTATTGACGCACCGGTCATACAGGAGTTGGAGCCATATTCCAGGTGAGATCTTACTTTTCTTTGGTTTCTTTGATACACTATCTTGAGGATCTTTTTGTGTGCTTCCAGGCCGTACTTTGGTAGAGAGTGTAAGAAGGGTTGCTGAGGATTTCCCCTTGTTAATTGTTATGCACCAGTTGGAAGTCAAGTTTAAGATCTTGTCCAGAGCCACCTACATTCTTATGTGGCAGTTATTACTAACTCTCTTGATCACCAGATCTCATGGCTGTTAGCTGATATTGACGCACCGGTAGAGGACCTCAGAGGGCTTTTAGCTGGTATTGACGCACCGGTCATACAGGAGTTGGAGCCATATTCCAGGTGAGATCTTACTTTTCTTTGGTTTCTTTGATACACTATCTTGAGGATCTTTTTGTGTGTTGTTTTGTGGCCAGCTTCCTCATGATATTTAGTTGCCCTCTGTCATTTTCCTCTGCACTTTCAACCTGTTGTTTCCATATTAATCTCTTGTTGAATATGACCTCCAAGAAAATGCTGTTAGTCTCACCTCCCAGGGTCAGTTAACCCTTTACCAGTAATATACATATTTTTACGAATGTGCAGTCCCTTAGAAAGTTAAATTTAATTAAAGCCCTTTTTTTATTCAATTAAAGTTTTAAAGGCTTCAATTCCAACCCTTGAATACTGATGAGCAGCAAACAGCATAAAATCTGAAAAGACTGAGTTACTTGCAGGCTGTTCTGGTTTTATGCTGTTTGCATATAGCCATTTTCACTTTGCTGCTGAGTGGGAAAGGGCTAAGCTTGCCATACTTTGGTAGAGAGTGTAAGAAGGGTTGTTGAGGATTTCCACTTGTTATTGGTTATGCACCAGTTGGATGTCCATTTTAAGACCTTGGCCAGAGCCAGCTTAATTCTGATGTGACAGTTCATGCAAACTCTTTTGAGCACCAGAACACCAGAAATATGCATCCATGTCTGCTTGTTATCCCGCGTTATAGGCGGAGGGATATTGTTTTGGCGTTGTCAGTCTGTCTTTCCGTCCGGCACTTTTGTGTCCGGAGCCATATCTTGAAAGTGCTTTGGCGGATTTCAATGAAACACTGTTATGAGTATATATATGGATAAGAGGATGATGCACCCCTAATGGCATTGCACACCATCTGTTAATAACAGAGTTATGGCCCTTTGTATCTTGGAAAAATGCTTTTTTGTGTCCAAAGAAATATCTTGGAAGTGCTTTGGCGGATTTCATTGAAACTTGGTATGAGTATATATATGGATAAGAGGATGACGCAGGCCTAATGGCATTGTACACCATCTGTTAATAAAGGAGTTATGGCCCTTTTTATCTTGAAAAAATGCTTTTTTGAGTGTCAAATATAACACTAATGAGTGCAGAAGCATATTGGCGGGGGTATTAATTCAATGAAATTGCTTGTTCTTTATTGGCAGATGAACAATCATGATACAAAAAAGTATTAGAAAAGAATGTGACAAATATTTTTATGCCCCCCTTCGAAGAAGAGGGAGTATATTGCTTTGCTCATGTCGGTCTGTCGGTCGGTCTGTCCGTCCACCAGGTGGTTGTCATACGATAACTCAAGAACGCTTGGGCCTAGGATCATGAAACTTCATAGGTACATTGATCATGACTCGCAGATGACCCCTATTGATTTTGAGGTCACTAGGTCAAAGGTCAAGGTCACGGTGACTCGAAATAGTAAAATGGTTTTTTGAATGATAATTTAAAAATGCATACGCGACCAACAGGGCACACTCTGAACAATATTACTGAAGCAACTGGTCTGTAATCCTTAATCTATAATTATCAGTCCAATGAAACATCATCCTTTAAGTAAGATACAGTGGATCAGTAAAAATATTATCAGAATATGAGATTTTTTGTATATTTTGTATATTAAATATTGTGTTAATGTTTAATTTTGTTAATTAATACAAATATAAGCAGGACAGGGGAGGTAATACACTACAGGGGAAACAAATGCAATAAGTTTAAATTTATTGTTACAGATTTGCCTCCCTTGTAATATATATATATAAATTTTACCAAATGTAAGGCTAACTGCATTTTTGTAATGCATACTACTACTACTACTACTACTACTACTACTACTACTACTACTACTGCTACTACTGCTGCTGCTGCTGCTACTACTACTACTACTTCTACTACTACTACTACTACTACTACTACTACTACTACTACTACTACTACTACTACTACTACTACTTCTACTGCTACTACTACTACAACTACTACTACTACTACTACTACTACTACTACTACTACTACTACTACTACTACTACTACTACTACTCTACTACTACTACTACTACTCTACTACTACTACTACTACTACTACTACTTCTACTACTACTACTACTACTACTACTACTACTACTACTACTACTACTACTACTTCTACTACTACTACTACTACGACTACTACTTCTACTACTGCTCTACTACTACTACTACTACTACAGCTACTTCTACTACTACTACTACTACTACTACTACTACGACTACTACTACTACTACTACTACTTCTACTACTACTACTATTACTTTTGCTACCACCACCACCACCTACTACTACAACTACTCTATTACTACTACTACTACTACTACTACTACTACTACTACTACTACTACTACTACTACTACTACTACTACTACCACTACTACTACTACTACTACTACTACTATTTCTTCTGCCACCGCCACCGCCACAACCGCCTACTACTACTACTTCTACTACTGCTCTACTACTACTACTACTACTACTACTATTTATTCTGCCACCACCACCGCCACCACCACCACCACCCACAGTGACAAAAAACGTATTTACACAATGGCTGCTACTACAACTTATAGCCCATATAGGGGGCATTCATGTTTTACAAACAGCCCTTGTTTGCGATTGAAATGAGAAGTATACCTTACAATGCTACATTACAAATCTGTATGTTGTTGTTGCTTGTGTCTGTTTATGAAGTTTAACAACATTCATTAAGAAATAATATTGCATTCTTTTGTTCAACTCTTACAGGTGTTGCCAAAATGAAAAGTAATAATTCACAGCTGCTCAATCTAATCCTGAGCAATTAACAACAATCAAAGCACCTTTTGATCCCATTGCAGATATTCGAGTTGCTGACCTCCCTGTCCCAGGTGGAAGGCATCGGTAAAACAGTGTGCAAGATGTTCGGCTTGTGCCAGGACAAAAATGACCCCTGCTGGCTAAGATTGGGGGTATGATAGCCTTAAATACTAGTGGTTCTGGGGAAAATGTGTCCGTAATGACTAACAATGACAAGCTTGATTTTACCAATAAACAGATGCACATATTTGCATCAAAGTCAGCTTGTTACCATAATGAAAAACTCCCAGCTCTGGGTCATAACTACAAATTTCGGAACCTCCTGTCCAACATGGAGGTTGGTGTGCTCTGTAAGCTGCTTCAGTTCCAGTTAGATCATAACACGGTTGCACTGAAGACCAGCACCACTCCACCCACTGACGACTGGAAGTAAGCAGGGCGGCACTTTTGAACGTTTAGAAAAAATGTTATGTTTAGAATTGGGAATTACTTGATGTAGACGTTGCAGAATTAGGAAAAGAATGTTTGTCTAGGTTTTGATGTCAATGTCTAAAATCATTGATTAGTTAACAACATATCAGTATTTGTCTGGATGTCATTAAGAGTTTATATTGTTACTGTTGTTCAAAAAGTTTGTTTTTTTAAGCCCCCTTTCGAAAAAACGGGGGCATATTAGTGATCGGACTGTCCGTCCGTCTGTCTTTCCGTCACACTTTGCATTTATTGTTTCGAAAAATGCTCATAACTTTTATGTCCCTTGAGATATAACCTTCATATTTGGTATGCATGTGTATATGGATGAGGCCCTTCAATATGCTTACAAATTTTCATCCCTGTGACCTTGAACTTCGGGTCCGCGTTTAGGTTTCGAAATCTGCGTTTAGGTTTTGAAAAAAGCTTCTATCAAGCGTTTATAGGGGGCATAAGTCATCCTATGGTGACAGCTCTTGTTTCCATCATTTTTTAGCTCACCTGGTGAGCTATTGTGATTGCCTTTTGTCCGTCGTGCGTCGTCAACATTTACCTTGTTAACACTCTAGAGGCCACATTTATTGTCCAATCTTCATGAAACTTACTCAGAACATGTGTCCCAATAATATCTTGGACGAGTTCGAAAATGGTTCAGGTTATTGAAAAACATGGTCGCCAGGGGGCGTGGCAGTTTGCTATAGTAAAACCTTGTTAATACTCTAGAAGTCACATTTATTGTCCGATCTTC
The DNA here is from genome assembly GCF_020536995.1 of Dreissena polymorpha. Taxonomy (NCBI): domain Eukaryota; kingdom Metazoa; phylum Mollusca; class Bivalvia; order Myida; family Dreissenidae; genus Dreissena; species Dreissena polymorpha. Next base: position 80,310 of record NC_068360.1, on the reverse strand, counting down.
ATGAAACTTTGTCAGAACATGTGTCCAAATAATATCTTGGACGAGTTCGAAATGGTTCCGGTAGGTTGAAAAACATGGCCGCCAGGGTGCGTGGCAGTTTTCCTTCTATGGCTATAGTAAAACCTTGTTAACACTCTAGAAGTCACATTTATATGCCCCCCTTCGAAGAAGAGGGGGTATATTGCTTTGCTCATGTCGGTTGGTCGGTAGGTCGGTCCGTCCGTCCACCAGGTGGTTGTCAGACGATAACTAAAGAACGCTTGGGCCTAGGATCATGAAACATCATAGGTACATTGATCATGATTCGCAGATGACCCCTATTGATTTTGAGGTCACTAGGTCAAAGGTCAAGGTCACGGTGACCCAAAATAGTAAAATGGTTTTTGAATGATAACTCAAGAACACATACGCCTAGGATCATGAAACTTCATGGGTAGATTGATCATGACTCACAGATGATTCCTATTGATTTTGAGGTCACTAGGTTAAAGGTCAAGGTCATGGTGACCTGAAATAGTAAAATGGTTTCCGGATGATAACTCAAGAATGCATACGCCTAGGATCATGAAACTTCATGGGTAGATTGATCATGACTCGCAGATGATTCCTATTGATTTTGAGGTCACTAGGTCAAAGGTTAAGGTCACGGTGACCCGAAATAGTAAAATGGTTTTCGGATGATAACTCAAGAACGCATATGCCTAGGATCATGAAACTTCACAGGTAGATTGATCATGACTTGCAGATGACCCCTATTGATTTTGAGGTCACTAGGTCAAAGGTCAAGGTCACGGTGACCCGAAATAGTAAAATGATTTTCGGATGATAACTCAAGAACGCATATGCCTAGGATCATAAAACTTCACAGGTAGATTGATCATGACTCGCATTGAATTATATAATTGTGATACAGAAATATATCAAGTCTTATTAAAGAACCCTTATTTCCTGTTCAGATGACACCACAGACTGGTTGTTATTCAATTAATTAAAGGCGTCCACTCAGATACGCCTGAATACACTCACAGAATTAATCTATAAGTGAAAACCAAAGCAGCTTTATCGAAAATAACTTTTTTTAATCTTTTATCCTAATAACTAGTTATTTTGGTATATTCCACATTGTTTTACATTAATCAATAAATGCGTTAATAATTTATATAAACATTAACCGACGGACAAGTGTAGTTCAGCAACGGACAAGTTAAATTTCCTAAATGGTTGTCCGTGGACAAGTATAGTTTTTTGAGATTTCGCCACCCCTGATTACCGAAACTGGGTCTATTTGTTTGCTTGTATGAAGGCTTATTAAACAAGGACATTTTGTGGTTATAATTGTTTGGATTTTCTATTTCAAGCAGCATCTTCCAAGTGGTGAATCAGCATTCCGCATTGAGACTACCGGAGCTGGAGAAGGCCTCAAGAAAGGCCTGTCCCGAGAAGCAATGTAAGAAGACACCTAGGAGATCAAAGAATAAATTCAGTACAACTAAGTATCTTAAGCCTATTCTAACAACTAACAAATGCTCATTATGAGATATTGTGCGTCTTGCGTCGTTTGTCGAGTACTGGTTGTTGTGGTTTGTCGCATATTAGCTCCTTACCAATCAAGAGGTAACTAGGATTCACTTGCGTCCAATAACAAGGTTTATAGGTAAAATCTAAGTGCTCAGGGTGAGCTACTGTGGTCTGCCTGTAAAGGGCGTCTTCATACATTGTGCCCTATCAAATGATGTCTTGTTGCCTATCTTAACGCCTTATTTTTCATTCAGTAGTTCACCAGGTCAAATATGTGTTGCCACTATAGAAGCCACATTAATGTCTTAATTTTGAAACTCACTCAGAACCAGCTTAACAAAATTTGGTTTTAATCTGGCTCAGATGCAGCAAAACTCAAGATCATCATGTCAATACTCCAATAGATGGTGTATCTTCATTGTAGTTGTGTGGGAAAAGTCTGCGGTCCGATATCATTCGCATGTGTTGCCTGTAGTTACCTAAACTGGGTCTATTTTTAGCTTTCTAAGTCTAAGATTAATGTAAGGGCATGTGCCTGTTAAGGTGAAGGAAGTTGACTTGTGCACTTAGGTAGACTTGATACTGCTACAACAATTTTATAGACATTTCTTCATAATAATTGTTTGTATTATCTATTTCAGCAGCATATGTGTCTGATTGTTAATGTTGACAAATATAGGCCAATTAATAATCTGGGCCAGACTTGTCTAAAAGTGTGGTCAACAGGTCAAATCTTAAAAAAACACTGTGAGCAACATTCATGAGTCAAGTTTGTTGAAACCAATTCAACACATCATTAAAAACAGTTAAAAAGTTACTTGCGAGATGTACCAACTATTGTACTAGCCATTTAAAGACAAAACAACAAGTCAGCTAGATCTCCAACTCAGTAACAAAAATTGCCACTGCAAATCACTGTTTTATAGTGTAAAATTTATAATTCCTTCAAGGTCAAAAGTCAAAAATACAATCTAAGGGTAGTAATAAGCTTTAGTGCAGTCTTTGCTTACGCAAGTGCTTATAAGTGCTCACAAAGTAACATAACTCGTAACTATCCCGTGAGCGGTTCACTTGCGTAAGTGAACGAGACCGCACTACCACAGTTGTTTATAGTGAAACATTTTGAATACTTTTAGTCACATTTTTAGTTCAATCTGAATGACACTTGCTGATCTTCACACATGGTGACAATCTTTATGAGAAAAATATTTTTTGCTCATCGTTCATGGTGATTTTTGTGATCACCTTTTGTCAATTGTCTGTCTTCCGCTGTGCCTCATGAATATTTGCCTTGTTAAGACTGTAGAGGCCACATTTATTGTTGGATCTTCATGAAACTTTTTCTGAAGATTTGTCCCAATAATATCTTGGACGAGTTCAAAAATGGTTCCAGTCTGTTGAAAAACATTTCCGCCATGGGGCCATTTGTTGTTCATTCTTCATGAAACTTAGAACATTTTGTTCTATTGATATCTTGGGCTGCAAAGAACAGGTCATTTCTTTTTCTCTTGTTCTTATTTTTGAAATATCATCTTATAAATAACCACACACCCACATTATTTCCTCTCTCCCCCCTCCACACTCCCCCCCCTCCACACTCCCCCCCCTCCACACTCCCCCCCTCCACACTCCCCCCCCCCCCCCCCTCACACACAAACAGAAATTATTATATATTTTTTTAAACATGGTAAAAAAACACATTTTTATTATTTTATTTTTGAAAGACCGTCCAACCATCCCACCCGAGCTATTGCTATCAAACTTGAGATATAATCGTATTAGTTTGTTTTTTGTCTTTACAAATGTTCATTAGATTGTGGAAAATATTATTGAATATGAACAATTTCCCCATGATAGCTTAGTTATACTGTCAAGCACTCAAAAAGTCGAGCGCGCTGTCTTCTGACAGCTCTTGTTACATTACAAGCTTCTGATTTCAGTATATCGGATGCCATATCAAACCACAGAGACGACACACAACTGCAACTAATATCGGGTACCATGCATCATCCGGCATTCCACCCCAACAGACGACACGCCCTTGATGACAAGGTAAACCACGACCCCTTTCCCGGCCCTCACTCTGGTCGCACACTGCGCCCCCAGGCGGACAGCAACACGACCCAGAACAGCGATATGGAGACTACCTCCAGTGAACTATAGAGATACTCATCGAAAAACTTAATCAGGGACTCGTGGTAACTGTAGTTGTCATCTTTGATTTGACTGAGTCTGAATTAAAAAATATGTAGATTTTTTTATCTCAGTTTTAATCCCTACTTGGAGAGCATTCTTTAGATTTTTCTTAAGGCACAAAGAACTGATTGTTCATAAGCAAATAACTTCAGTAATGTCTTTCTTCTTTTATGTACATGTTTAAGGAATAAAGTGGTTTGTCATTTATGTCATGAAATAATATAATGGATTTATGAAAACAGGGCTTTGACTGTGATCTTTTGCCATGAAATCAAAACTTAATATTTCAATATGCAATGTGTCAGTTTGAGTTTCCCCTTATATTTAATATTGTATTCAATCCCTTCATCCATGTTCATTGATAACATGATCCTCACTGTGTTTTGGGAATGCCTTTCACAGCCCTGGATGAAGGGTGTATTTTCCATTTAAAGAGGCATTTTAAATAAAATCATAATATATCCATTGTCTGTTTCATGCAGTACAATATGTCTAATATATCGGTTGCTATTGAATAATTTTCCATCTGTTCTATAATGTTGCTGGTACTATGCACATGTACAAATTAAATAAGTTATGATTTAGGCCCAGGCTGGTCATTTTCAATAGTTGGTTGTCTGAATGGGCAACTTGCTTTTCAGAGAAGCTTGAGCCATTTTCCCCACAGTTTATCAAACATTATTTTTGTATGAAGAATGAAGATTCAGACTCATTAAACGTCATAATAACTCATTATACAAGAAGTCATGTCAGACATGTTATAATGTTGTCTGATTTTCTTCTTACAAGTAAGTTTTATATAATTATACCCCCACAAACAAGTTTAGGGGGGTATATAGGAGTGAACTTGTCTGTCGGTCGGTCTGTCCGTATTAAGTGTCCGCTCTCTAATTCACATTGTTTTCATCCCATCTTCAACAAACTTGGTCAGAGGTTGTATCTAAATGATGTCTAGGTCAAGTTTGAATATGGGTCATGCCGGTTCATAAACTAGATCACGGGGTCACTTCATATGTGTATCTCATCAAGCTGAACATTTTGATTGGTGAAAGGTCACAGTCATCCTTCAAGGTCAAAAGTCAAAAATACAATCTAAGGGTAGTAATAAGCTTTAAAAGGGAGATAATTTCTAAACCTGCCAAATGATATTTCAAAATTTTATTTCAAAGTGGCACAATAGGGAGCATTGTGTTTCTGACAAACACATCTCTTTTTCCTTTTTATGTCCCCGGTAGGGTGGCAAATAGCAGTTGAAGTGTTCGTCAGTCTGTCCGTCCGAAAACTTTAACATCATATTTTTTGCAATATTGAAGATAGCAACTTGATATTTGGCATGCATGTGTATCTCGTGGAGCTGAACATGTTGAGTGGTGAAAGGTCAAGGTTGTCCTTCAAAGTCAAAGGTAAAAAATATGGCATCTTACCGTCTGTCCGAAACCTTTTAACATTGGTCATTACTTTTGCAATATTGAAGATAGCAACTTGATATTTGGCATACATGTGTATTTCATGGAGCTGCACAATTTGACTTGTGCAAGGTAAAATTTTGCAATATTGAAGATAGCAACTTGATATTTGGCATGCATGTGTATCTCATGGAGCTGCACATTTTGAGTGGTGAAAAGTCAAGGTCATCCTTCAAGGTCAAATATATGGGTCAAAATTGCTCATGTTATGTCACTTCTGCAATATTGAAGCTAGCAATTTGATATTTGACATGCTTGTGTATCTCATGGAGCTGCACATTTTGAGTGGTGAAGGGTCAAGGTCATCCTTCAAGGTTAAACGTCATATATGGGGACATACTGTTTCACAAACGCATCGTTTGTTTAGTTTTGCACAACAACCAAAGAGATTATTAATGGATAAAAAGCCTTTTAAATACACTTGACTACAATAATGAATTAATTTTTTTTTTTAATTCAAGTTAATTTGGGCATTTAAAGAACTTAAGAAAATAAAAAGAAGATAGTGTTGGCTCTTGTGTAAAAATATGATTTGATAAGAATATTTCAGGCCTTTCTTAGTGCTTTAAAAAGCAGAGGTAAAGTTTGCATGTATATTAAACTTACAAATGTATTAAATATATTATGCCTTATATTAAGTGTTAAATCAATAAAATGTTCAGCATTTTAATTCCTTTGTTATCATGTTATAAGGCATGCATTCTTAGAATATATCTCCAGGAGCAGTTTGGGGTTTTGGAGAAAACTATTCAAGAAGTGCACCAACTGTTGCCTGTAAGATCTTTGTTCTTTTATTGAAACTTTTTGTATTTTATTATCTCTGTATTCAAAGGTCAAGGTTACATTATCCACTTTTGTGAGGCTATTTTGAAAGTCACATAATAGACAGCTAGAGTATGGTAAATACGCCAAATGATAATAATCTTACCTTAAGTAGAGTTTGAATTATGATTTAACACCATCTGAAGGGCAACAGATAAGGATTGTTTTATATTTTTTTTATGCCCCCCTTCGAAGAAGAGGGGGTATATTGCTTTCCGTCCACCAGGTGGTTTTCGGATGATAACTCAAGAACGCTTGGGGCTAGGATCATGAAACTTAATGGGTAGATTGATCATGACTCGTAGATGAACCCTATTGATTTTGAGGTCACTAGGTCAAAGGTCAAGGTCACGGTGACCCGAAATAGTAAAATGGTTTCCGGATGATAACTCAAGAACGCATACGCCTAGGATCATGAAACTTCATGGGTAGATTGCTCATGACTCCCAGATGACCCCTATTGATTTTGAGGTCACTAGGTCAAAAGTCAAGGTCACGGTGACCCGAAATAGTAAAATGATTTTCTGATGATAATTCAAGAACGCATATGCCTAGGATCATGAAACTTTATAGGTAGATTGATCATGACTTGCAGATGACCCCTATTGATTTTCAGGTCACTAGGTCAAAGGTCAAGGTCACGGTGACCCGAAATAGTAAAATGATTTTCGGATGATAACTCAAGAACGCATATGCCTAGGATCATAAAACTTCACAGGTAGATTGATCATGACTCGCAGATGACCCCTATTGATTTTGAGGTCACAAGGTCAAGGTTACGGTGACCCGAAATAGTTAAATGATTTTCGGATGATAACTCAAGAACGCTTTTGCCTAGGATCATAACACTTCATAGGTACATTTATCGTGACTTGCAGATAGTGGATATATTGTGTATATTGAGTTCATACTTATAAACTAAGAATAACATGACATTACCTTTTTCTTATGTCATTGAGCATATGACTGAGTGGTGGTTTTAAGAGTGACTACATAATTGTTCAATATAAATCATAGTCTTAAATACTGTATTCACTTTCCTTGTATCTATTTTGATTAATATTCTAGTTAAGTAATAAATACTTTGAAATGAATATGCAAATGAGTATTAAATCATCATGCAAGTACTGTCGAGTGTTGTTCATTTGCAAATGAAATTGAAATAAATTACAAAATTAAGGTGTAATACCATGAGTAATGTAATGCCACAACATGCATAATGAAAAGAAACAGTGTGTTTGCACGATTGTGACCATAACATAATTTGCCTTCTTCAGAATTGCAAAGAAGAAAGAAGTCTGCAAATAAGCGGCTATAAAGGTACTCACTAATCTTTGTTTTAACACAAATGTAGCCATATTATGCACGGTTATAATTCATGTGAGTCCATAATACAACTACTTCCGAAAGTCCCAAATTTGCTTGACTGCAGCATTTTACTGACATAGGGTAACTCTCTCTTGAATCAAAGTGGTTCAGGGTAATTCTCACTTGATTCAAACTGGTAAAGGATACAGTTTATTATTAACAAACTGATGGTTGATAGCAGATACTAAGCTGTTGCAGGCTGTAAGTGTCATATATAATGACTATTTCCACTTATTGGCATTCATTCATTCCATTTACAAAAAAAAATCACTAAATCACAGAAACAAACCTGTATTAAATTTAATTATTTTGTCAAGACATTGACTGAAATATTTATAAACAATAATGACCACAAATGGCATGGTCACTTAAAGTGACTTTTCAATCACAAGTTTTTAAAGAAATGTGAACGAGTTAAAAGTGACAGTTTCCGAAAAATCATTTAAAATAATTGATTTTTGTTTAAATATATCTCAAGTTTGAAATAAATGACTGGATTTCGTGTTATATACTTAAGCATTTACCCCTTTGGGATACGTAAGCCAAATATCCGCCCCTTGAGTTGTTCATGAACATGTCACAGGCGTCCAAACTGACCTCGTCGAATAAAAATTGATGCCGTAGTAGGCAGATTTGTATTTCAAATTATGTAAAATACTAATGATGTCATTTAAAAATTCTTATGATGTTTCGGAAACTGTCGCACCAACTGGTTCACATTTCTTTGAAAACTTGAACGAGTCGAAAATTACATGGTGGCGTCCTCAGTCAATAGACAATATGTTCGTAGCAAAGATTTTGGCTTTACTTGGGTAATAAAATTATACCGACATAATTTATAACCTACCTGTTGTTCGAGGTCGAGTCCAACTGTCTGTCTTCGACGGCACACTCTGTCGTCACGTGACGAGAAATACGTTGTGCTAAATGGCTTATTGAATTGTTACGCATGTTTTCTGTGAAATCTATTAAATAGAACAAATCACTAAAAATTGCAGTGTGTAATTATAGTAAGGGTTATGTTTTCAATATAAAATCATTATGGAATAATTTTATTTGCTCATTGCAAAATTGTTTGTTGGAGATTGAACATTCCAAATATATTAGAACAGCTTTTATTTACACGGCTTCATATACAATTTTATAGCGAGAAAAATATTGATGACGTTTTATCAATGATAAAATATTCATAAAGTTTTAGATCATATAATACTACAACTGTCTACAAACATGCAGATGTCTGACTAAATGGCAAATCAACGCAAGGGCTAGCTACCCTACATGCTTATCATACATCCCATGTTAAAATTGAGACTTCAAATGAGATGTTGTGAATGTGACCCTGTCATAATGTCATTAAATCGAAATGTTTTATTGACTGTCAGTAGAATTTACTTTGCATATAATATTCTGATTATGTCATTTACCTTTTTTAAACATTGGTTTATTGTCTCTATATTTTACTTTTAGTTTTTTTATGCATTTTCTTGCACAGAAACAAAAAATGTTTATAAAAACTAACATAAAAAATTATGTGTGTCATTATGCAGATTTTATTCTGTACATGAACCTATGATCATTTATTAGTTCTACCCTGATTAGGTTGTACCAAGATGTTTTTCTGCCCATATTGTTTTTGGCCTAAATAATCAGAAAAATCTAGAACCAATTTGTTTTTGTTCATGTGCATAAAATATATAAATATAACTGTTGTGCAACTAATTTCTAATGATCAAAATCTGGTTGCAATTTGCCAAGACTTTAATGTAAAGAAAGGGGCTTTTACCTATTTAATAAGTTATATTTGACTGGTGCATCTTTGTAATAATGGCACTCATTTATGTTAAGTTAGACACTATTAAAGACAGGTTTAAATCTAAATCACTTGAGTCAAAATACTAGGTTACCAGACCAAATCTAAGAAAACACATTTTACCCTTATCAGGGCAACATTAATGGATAAATGTTGAGTAAACATAGTTGGAATATTCAATTTATGCAATATGTTTCATGTCACTTCCATGCTTTTATAAAATTCTGTAAAGCTACTTGAGTAAACGCGCCAGTAATGTAAAATATAAAAGCATTTTGTGATTATAATTGTTTGAATTTTCTATTTCAAGCAACATCTACCAAAGCGGTTTCCAAATCTCGGCTACCTAAAGTGGAGTAAACGCCCCGAAAAAAGCCTTTCCACAAAAACAATGTAAGAAGACACATAGGAGATCAAAGATTAAATTCGGTACAACTAAGTATCCGAAGCCTATTCTAACAACTATTAAAAGCTTTTGTTAAGGGCGTCTTCATACATCTGCCCTATCAAATGATGGCTGGTGCCTATCTATACACCTTATTGTTCATTCAATAGTTTACCAGGTCAAATATTTGATGCCACTATAGAAGCCACATTAATGTCTTAATTTGAAACTCAGTCAGAACCAGCCTAACAAAATTTGGTTGTAATCTGGCTCAGATGCAGCAAAAATCAAGATCACCGTGTCAATACTTCAAAACAAGGTGTATGCACATTCAGGTAATCTCTTAAGGGCAATCATTGCACTTTTTTGTAATTTTGGAACTGTGTGAGGAAATTATATGCCAGTGTTGATTTTTTAGACCATCTTTGTTATCATTCTAATTATTGCTCGCATTTAAAAAACAACAACATAAATATGCATTAATGAATTTTAACAATATTGCAACTAAGTATTTTATCTTAAAATAATCATATATTTGTTTAAATGTTTATTTGTCCATTTGGAATATATTTATTGACTAAATGTATGCATTTATTAGCTCGGCTGTTTTCAGAGAAAACCCAAGGTATTGTCATAGTCAGCTCGTCGTCCGCCGTAGGCGTCGTGCTTAAACCTTAACATTGGCTCTAAAATCAAAGTGTTTCCACCTACAACTTTGAAGCTTCATATGAAGATGCACCTTGATGAGTTACACAAGCCACACCCATTGTTGGGTCATTAGGTCAAAGGTCAAGGTCACTGTGACATCTAAAAAAAATCTGACAAGCTTTCGCAGCCGACGTAGCACCCGTTATGCGATGCTCTTGTTTTATGTTCTTGTAATCAGTGCTTTTGCCAAGCGTGAAAGCCCAAAACTAAATAAATCATAGTATGAACACACAATAGCAAAGCATGACGTGTTTCATTCATGCCACTCTGCACACGACCGAATGATATAAATGAACTGCAAACTTGTTATTTTGCTAGTTTATGTTCTTCCTTGCTCTGACATTTTTGTATATGTGTATTATGGTAAAGCTTTAAGCATGTAACATATTTTTTTTCAAATTTAAGCTCACCTGAGTACCAAGACAAATCTCACAAATTTTGTAAACACTAGCGGTCACATTTTGCATCCAATGTTTGAAACTTTGTCAGAATGTTATGTATTAAAGACACGTTTAAATCTAAATCTTGTGTCCAAAAATTAGGTTACCAAACCATATCTAAGAAAACACTTGTTTATCCTTATAGAGGCAATATCAATGGTTAAATGTTGAGAAAACCTAGTTGGAAATTTCATATTTGCAATATGTTCCATGTCACGTACATGCTATTATAAAATTCTGTATAGCTGCTTGGGTAAACACGTCAGTAATGTACATATATAATAAGCATTTTGTGGTTATAATTGGTTGAATTTTTTATTTCAAGCAGCATATACAAAGGTACAGAAAATCAGCCTTCCAAATTTCGACAACCGGAGCTGGAGAACACAACAAGAAAAGCCCTACCTGATAAGAAATGTAAGAATACACCTAGGAGATCAAATCATAAATTCAGTACAACTTAGTATCCGAAGCCTATTCTAACAACTAACAAATGCTCATTATGAGCTTGTGTGCGTCTTGCGTCGTTTGTCAAGTATTGGTTGTTGTGGTTTGTCGCATATAAGCTTATTACCAATCTAGGGATAACTAGGATTCACTTGCGTCCAATAACAAGGTTTACAGATAAATCTAATTCTGTCGGCCGCCTGTTAAGGGCATCTTCCTACATCCTGCCCTATCAAATGATGTCTTGTTGCCTATCTAGACGCCTTATTATGCCCCCCGGTAGGGTGGCATATAGCAGTTGAACTGTTCGTCAATTAGTATGTCAGTTTGTCAGTCTGTCCGTCCGTCCGAAAAAAAAATAACGTTGGCCATAACTTTTTTTTCCCCCACTATAGTAGTAGGGGAACTAATTGTTTTTGCCCTGTCTGTTGGTTGGTTGGTCTGTTGGTTGGTTTGCGCCAACTTTAACATTTGCGATAACTTTTGCAATATTGAAGATAGCAACTTGATATTTGGCATGCATATGTATCTCATGGAGCTGCACATTTTGAGCGGTGAAAGGTCAAGTTCAAGGTCATCCTTCAAGGTTAAAGGTCAAATATATGGGTCAAAATCACTCATTTAATGTACACTTTTGCAAAATTTCAATATTCAAGATAGCAACATTATATTTGGCATGCATATGTATCTCATGGAGCTGCACATTTTGAGTGGTGAAAGGTCAAGGTCATCCTTCAAGGTCAGAGGTCAAATATATGTTGCCAAAATAGCTCATTTTATGAGTACTTTTGCAATATTGAAGATAGCAACTTGATATTTGGCATGCATGTGTATCTCATGTAGCTGCACATTTTGAGTGGTGAAAGGTCAAGGTCATCCTTCAAGGTCAAATATATGGGTCAAAATTGCTCATGTTATGTCACTTCTGCAATATTGAAGCTAGCAATTTTATATTTGACATGCATGTGTATCGCATGTAGCTGCACATTTTGAGTGGTGAAGGGTCAAGGTCAAGGTCATCCTTCAAGGTCAAACGTCATATACGGGGACATAGTGTTTCACAAACACATCTTGTTAAATATTGAACATACCAACTTGATATATGGCATGCATGTGTATCTCATGGAGCTGCGCATTTTGCTAAAATTTCAAGGCGGACATCATCCTTTAAGGTATAGGGTCGAAAAAAAAATCCAAGGAAGGTAATAAGCTTTCAATGGACATAATTATCTGCCCTGCCAACGTATATATTTTTGTTTAATCAAATTGGCGCAGTAGGGTGCATCGTGTTTCTGACAAACAAATCGTGGTGAAAGGTCAATGTCAAGGTCATCCTTCAAGTTCTAAGGTCAAAAATACAAATCAAAGGAAGGCAATGAGCTTTAAAGGGATATAATTATTCAATATTGAACATAGCAACTTGATATTTGGCACGCATGTGTATTTCATGGAGATGCACATGAGTTGTGAATCTACAGTCACGATAGTGGCTTTTAATTATTTGCTACTAAAATAGAGATTGGCTTTGAATTATTTGCTACTAAAAATAGAGATTTGTAGAGAGTGGCTTTTAATTATTTGCTACTAAAAATAGAAATTTGTTAGAATCAATTATTTTCAAGGGAAGGCATTTATATAATAATAAATCTCATATATTTCCTTACCAAGAATTTAACTTATTTCACATTTACTGTACAGGTTTATTATTTTGTTTATTTATAACTAAATTGAATGATTTGTCAAAGTTTTTATGCCACCGGTAGAGTGGTATATAGCAGTTGAACTGTCCGTCAGTCAGTATGTCAGTCAGTCTGTCCGTTCGAAAAAAACAAACTTTGACATTGGCCATAACCTTTTTCAATATTGAAGACAGCAACTTGATATTTGGCATGCATGTGTATCTCATAAAGCTGCACATTTTTAGTGGTGGAAGGTCAAGGTCACTCTTTAAGGTCAAATGTCAAATATATGGTGTCTGTCAGAAAACTTTAACATTGGCCATAACTTTTTCAATATTGAAGTTAGCAACTTGATATTTGGCATGCATGTGTATCTCATGAAGCTGCACATTTTGAGTGGTGGAAGTTCAAGGTCAAGGTCATCCTTCAAGGTCAAAGTTTAAAAAAAAATCAAAGCGGCGTTTTCATGAAGCTGCACATTTTAAGTGGTGGAAGTTCAAGATCAAGGTCATCCTTCAAGGTCAAGGTTATCTTCAAGGTCAAAGGTCAATTAAATTCAAAGCGGCGTTATCATGAACCTGCACATTTTGAGTGGTGGAAGTGCAAGGTCATCCTTCAAGGTCATCTTCAAGGACAAAGGTCAAAACAATAATAATTTCAAAACGGCGTTCTCATGAAGCTGCACATTTTGAGTGGTGGAAGTTCAAGGTCAAGGTCATCCTTCAGGTCAAATCTTTAAAAAAAAAAAAAAAAAAAAAACGCTGGGAGCAAAATTCATGTGTCAAATTTGTTCAAACCAATTCAACACACCATGAAAAACCAGTTACAAAGTTTCTTGCGAGATGTACCAACAATTGTACTAGCCATTTAAAGACAAAAAAACAAGTCAGCTAGATCACCAACTCAGTAACAAAAACTGCCACTGCAAATCACTGTTTTTATAGTGTAAAAATTTTAATTGTGATTAACCAGGAACAAGTTTCATTTAATGTATATGTATACATGTTATTACCAAAACTGGGTCTATTTGTTTGCTTGTATGAAGGCTTATTAAACAAGGACATTTTGTGGTTATAATTGTTTGTATTTTCTATTTCAAGCAGCATCTTCCAAGTGGTGAATCAGCATTCCGCATTGAGACTACCGGAGCTGGAGAAGGCCTCAAGAAAGGCCTGTCCCGAGAAGCAATGTAAGAAGACACCTAGGAGATCAAAGAATAAATTCAGTACAACTAAGTATCTTTAGCCTATTCTAACAACTAACAAATGCTCATTATGAGATATTGTGCGTCTTGCGTCGTTTGTCGAGTACTGGTTGTTGTGGTTTGTCGCATATTAGCTCCTTACCAATCAAGAGGTAACTAGGATTCACTTGCGTCCAATAACAAGGTTTATAGGTAAAATCTAAGTACTCAGGGTGAGCTTCTGTGGTCCACCTGTTAAGGGCGTCTTCGTACATCCTGCCCTATCAAATGATGTCTTGTTGCCTATCTATACGCCTTATTTTACATTCAATTGTTCACCAGGTCAAATATTTTATGCTACTATAGAAGGCACATTAATGACTCAATTTTAAACTCGGCCAGAACCAGCTTAACAAAATTTGGTTTTAATCTTGCTGAGATGCAGCAAAAATCAAGGTCATCATGTCAAAACTCCAAGAGAAGATGTATGTTCATTCTATTTGTATGAGAAAAGTCTGCGGACCGATATCTTACACATGTGTTGCCTGTAGTTACCTAACCTGGGTCTATTCTTAGCCTTTCCTTAGGCTGAAAGAGTAATTTAAGGGCATGTGCCTGTTAAGGTGAAGGAAGTTGACTTGTGCACTTAGGTAGACTTGAAACGGCTACAAAAACTTAATTAACATTTTCTTCAACATTTTCTTCATTATAATTGATTGTTTTGACTATTTTAGCAGCATCTGTGCCTGATTGTTAATCTTGACAAATAAAGGCCAATTTATAATCTGGGCCGGTTTTGTCTAAAAGTATGGTCACCTGGTAAAATCTTAAAAAAATACTCTGGGAGCAACCTTGATGAGACAAGTTTGTTGAAACCAATTCAACACATCATGGAAAAAACAATTACAATGTTACTTGCGAGATGTACCAACAATTGTACTAGCCATTTAAAGACAAAAACAACAAGTCAGCTAGATCACCAACTCAGTAACAAAAACTACCACTGCAAATTGTGAATAACCACTAACAAGTTTCATTTAAAGTATATGTATACATTTTATTACCGAAACTGGGTCCATTTGTTTGCCTTTTTGAAACATTATTAAACAAGGACATTTTGTGGTTATAAATGTTTGAATTTTCTATTTCAAGCCGCATCAACCGATGCGGTTAATCAGCCGTCCAAATCTCGGCTATCGGAGATGGAGAGCCCCAAGAAAGGCCTGACCCGAGAAGCAATGTAAGAAGACACCTAGGAGATCAAAGAATAAATTCAGTACAACTAAGTATCTTTAGCCTATTCTAACAACTAACAAATGCTCATTGTGAGTTATTGTGCGTCTTGCGTCGTTTGTCGAGTACTGGTTGTTGTGGTTTGTCGCATATTTGCTCCTTACCAATCTAGAGGTACCATGCAAGGATGTCAATAATGAAGATGGGAAACAAATCAACAGCAGCATCTTCCAAG
The DNA here is from genome assembly GCF_020536995.1 of Dreissena polymorpha. Taxonomy (NCBI): domain Eukaryota; kingdom Metazoa; phylum Mollusca; class Bivalvia; order Myida; family Dreissenidae; genus Dreissena; species Dreissena polymorpha. The sequence goes on along the minus strand of NC_068360.1, from coordinate 64,817 downwards.
GCGGTGAATCAGCATTCCGCATTGAGACTACCGGAGCTGGAGAACGCCCCAAGAAAGGCCTGACCCGAGAAGCAATGTAAGAAGACACCTAGGAGATCAAAGAATAAAGTCAGTACAACTAAGTATCTTTAGCCTATTCTAACAACTAACAAATGCTCATTGTAAGTTATTGTGCGTCTTGCGTCGTTTGTTGAGTACTGGTTGTTGTGGTTTGTGGCATATTAGCTTCTTACCAATCACGGGGTAACTAGGAACCATTTGTGTCCAATAACAATGTTTACAGGTAAAATCTAAGTGCTCAGGGTGAGCTTCTGTGGTCCGCTTTTGAAGGGCGTCTTCGTATATTGTACCCAATCAAATAATGTCTTGTTGCCTATCTTAACGCCTTATTTTTCATTCAGTAGTTCACCAGGTCAAATATGTGTTGCCACTATAGAAGCCACATTAATGTCTTAATTTTGAAACTCACTCAGAACCAGCTTAACAAAATTTGGTTTTAATCTGGCTCAGATGCAGCAAAACTCAAGATCATCATGTCAATACTCCAATAGATGGTGTATCTTCATTGTAGTTGTGTGGGAAAAGTCTGCGGTCCGATATCATTCGCATGTGTTGCCTGTAGTTACCTAAACTGGGTCTATTTTTAGCTTTCTAAGTCTAAGATTAATGTAAGGGCATGTGCCTGTTAAGGTGAAGGAAGTTGACTTGTGCACTTAGGTAGACTTGATACTGCTACAACAATTTTATAGACATTCCTTCATAATAATTGTTTGTATTATCTATTTCAGCAGCATATGTGTCTGATTGTTAATGTTGACAAATATAGGCCAATTAATAATCTGGGCCAGACTTGTCTAAAAGTGTGGTCAACAGGTCAAATATTTAAAAAAACACTCTGGGAACAACATTCATGATTCAAATTTGTTCAAACCAATTCAAAACACCATGAAAATCCAGTTACATAGTTACTTGCGAAATGTAACAACAATTGTACTAGCCATTTAAAGACAAAATCAACAAGTCAGCTAGATCACCAACTCAGTAAAAAACTGCCACTGTAAATCACTGTTTTTATAGTGTAAATTCTTTAATTGTGAATAACCAGGAACAAGTTTCATTTAAAGTATATGTGTACATGTTATTACCTCAACTGGGTCCATTTGATTGCCTTTTTGAAAGCTTATTAAAAAGGACATTTTGTGGTTATAATTGTTTGGATTTTCTATTTCAAGCAGCATCTTCCAAGGCGGTGAATCAGCATTCCGCATTGAGACTACCGGAGCTGGAGAAGGCCTCAAGAAAGGCCTGTCCCGAGAAGCAATGTAAGAAGACACCTAGGAGATCAAAGAATAAATTCAGTACAACTAAGTATCTTTAGCCTATTCTAACAAATGCTCATTATGAGCTATTGTGCGTCTTGCGTCGTTTGTCGAGTACTGGTTGTTGTGGTTTGTCGCATATTTGCTCCTTACCAATCTAGAGGTAACTAGGAATCACTTGCGTCCAATAACAAGGTTTACAGGTCAGGGCTCAACATTAACAGTCGTCCAATTGCCCCTGAAAAGTAAAAGTTGGGTCCGGACAAGTTACTTTATTATCAAGTTGTCCTCCCGGGCAAGTGCAAAAAGAACAAAGAGCATTTATTTAGACTTTAATTGCTGTAATAATTTTGTTAAATGTGCAAAAATAAAAAAGGTTTTGTGGTGTATCATTTTGATCTTTATTAAAAAATATGAGGTTGACAGTTAATATGATATTTCATGTTTGGGCAAGTGGCTTTACGTTCTAAGGGCAAGTAGATTTTCTAAGTACTTGCCCGGCAGGGCAAGTTGGTTTTTAGGTTAATGTTGAGCCCTGCAGGTAAAATCTAAGTTCTCAGGGTGAGCTTCTGTGGTCCGCCTGTTTAGGGCGTCTTCGTACATGGTGCCCTATCAAATGATGTCTTGTTGCCTATCTAGACGCCTTATTTTTATGCCCCCCTTTGAAGAAGAGGGGATATATTGCTTTGCTCATGTAGGTCTGTCTGTCGGTCTGTCCACCAGGTGGTTGTCAGACGATAACTCAAGAACGCTTGGGCCTAGGATTATGAAACTTCATAGGTACATTGATCATGACTCGCAGATGACCCCTATTGATTTTGAGGTCTCTAGGTGAAAGGTCAAGGTCACCGTGACCAGAAATAGTGAAATGATTTCCGGATGATAACTCAAGAACGCATATGCCTAGGATCATGAAACTTTATGGGTATATTGATCATGACTTGCAGATGACCCATATTGATTTTGAGGTCACTAGGTCAAAGGTCAAGGTCACAGTGACCCGAAATAGTAAAATGGTTTTCGGATGATAGGTCAAGAACGCATATGCCTAGGATCATGAAACTTCATAGGTAGATTGATCATTACTTGCAGATGACCCCTATTGATTTTGAGGTCACAAGTTCAAAGGTCAAGGTCAGGGTGACCTGAAATAGTAAAATGATTTTCCGATGATAACTCAAGAACGCTTTTGCCTAAGATCATGACACTTCATAGGTACATTGATCGTGACCCGCAGATGACCCCTATTGATTTTCAGGTCACTAGGTCAAAGGTAAAGGTCACAGTGACAAAAATTGTATTCACACAATGGCTGCCACTACAACGGACAGCCCATATGGGGGGCATTCATGTTTTACAAACAGCCCTTGTTCATTCAATAGTTCACCAGGTCAAATATTTGATGCCACTATAGAAGCCACATTAATGACTCAATTTGAAACTCAGTCAGAACGAGCTTAACATAATTTGGTTTTAATCTTGCTGCGATGCAGCAAAAATCAAAGTCATCATGTGAAAACTCCAATAGAAGGTGTATGTACATTCAGATAACCTCCTAGGGGCAACCATTGCATTTTTAGCTCATCTATTTTTTGAAAAAAAATTATGAGCTATTGTCATCACCTTGGCGTCGGCGTCGGCGTTGGCGTTGGCGTCGGCGTCCGGTTAAGTTTTGCGTTTAGGTCCACTTTTCTCAGAAAGTATCAATGCTATTGCATTCAAACTTGGTACACTTACTTACTATCATGAGGGGACTAGGCAGGCAAAGTTAGATAACTCTGGCGTGCATTTTGACAGAATTATGTGCCCTTTTTATACTTAAAAAATTGAAAATTTTGGTTAAGTTTTGCGTTTAGTTCCACTTTTCTCAGTAAGTATCAATGCTATTGCATTCAAACTTGGTACACTTACTTACTATCATGAGGGGACTGGGCAGGCAAAGTTAGATAACTCTGGCATGCATTTTGACAGAATTATGTGCCCTTTTTATACTTAGAAAATTGACAATTTTGGTTAAGTTTTGTGTTTAGGTCCATTTTATTCCTTAAGCATCAAAGCTATTGCTTTCATACTTGCAACACTTACTAACTATCATAAGGGGACTGTGCAGGCAAAGTAATGTAACTCTGACTGGCATTTTGACAGAATTATGTGCCCTTTTTATACTTAGAAAATTGAAAATTTGATTAAGTTTTGTGTTTAGGTCCACTTTATTCCTACAGTATCAAAGCTATTGCTTTCATACTTGCAAGATTTATGAACTATCATAAGGGGACGGTGCAGGCAAAGTTATGTAACTCTGACTGGCATTTGGACGGAATTATGGGCCCTTTATACTTAGAAAATTGAAAATTTGGTTAAGATTTATGTTTTGGTCACTTTACCCCTAAAGTATCATAGATACTGCTTTCATACTTGGAACACTCATTAACTATCATAAGGGTACAGTAAAAGGACAAGTTGCATAACTCTGGTTGTCATTGTTACGGAATTACGGCCCTTTTTTGACTTAGTAACTTTTAATATATGGTTAAATTATGTGTTTCGATCCACTCGAAGTATCAAGGCTATTGCTTTCAAACTTCAAATACTTACATGCTATCATGAGGTTACTGTACCTGGCAACTTGAATTTTACTTTGACCTTTGAATGACCTTGACTCTCAAGGTCAAATTATTAAATTTTGCTAAAATTGCCATAACTTCTTTATTTATGATTAGATTTGATTGATACTTTGATGAAACTACTCTTACCTGACATACCACAATAGACTTCACCCAAACCATCCCCCGTGCCCTCCCCCCCCCTCCCCCCCCTCCCCCCCCCCAATTTTTTTAATTTTTTTTTTTTTTTTTTTTAAGATCATCTCACAAATGACCACCACACCCTCACACTATACCCCCACCCCACCCCCCCACCCCACCCCCCCCCCAAATTTTTTTTTTTGATTTTTTTTTTTTTTTTTTTTTTTAAGATCATCTCACAAATTATCACCACACCCTCACACTATACCCCCCCCCCCCCCCCCCGATTTTTTTTTTTTTTTTTTTTTTTTTCACTTTTTTGGAAGATAATGTAATAAATGTCCACAACCCCACACTATACACCCCTCTTCACTCCACTCCTCCCTCCTTTGTGATTGAAAATGAGAGTCCCTTCACCTTTAAAAAGAAAATAGATGAGCGGTCTGCACCCGCAAGGCGGTGCTCTTGTTTTATATTTTTTTGTAATTTTGAAACTGTGTGAACAACTCAATACAAATGTCAAAGTGAAAAAGGTTACTGCAATGTAGTGTGATCGGATTAACGATTATTACCTGGATTCAAAACATTTAAATTGAATTCAGCCGATAACAAACTTGTTATGTCGCCCAACTCACAGAATAAATTGGTATATTTGTCTCGTTCTAAGAATAGCATTTAGGGTTTGTTACGCCACTAGCACAGATACCAAGTATGATTGTGTGTAAAATCAGATTTAATTTAATGTTTTAAAGTTTATCGAAGTACAGTTAACATGAACCAATTCGATTTTTTTACATACCCCTAGTTTTGTTTTCATTTTCAAACTTAACTCGGTTTTACAAATATTTTTTTCTCTTAAACAAGGACCGCCAGTTTCAGTACAGACACCTTCTAATTGTATGGGAAAAGTGTGCGGACTGATATCTTTTGCATGTGTTGCATGTAGTAACCTAAACTGGGTCTATTGTTGGCATTTCCACAGGCTGCAAGAGTAATATCAGGGTTGTCATTATTAACTGATTGCCGATCGAATTCATCGGTTAAAATCGCCAGAAAATCGGTTGTTTTTCCTGAATCTTTAAAATTGCTATCGGAAGTTTTGATCACGCAAACCGACAATAATTGACGAGAAATAACCGTAGTATAGTAGAGCGACGCCCATTCAGTCAGTCCATTAACTCCGCCTAAGAGCTACTGTTTTCAATGAATTTCTCAGCGATAGGCCAATATTGATTTTTCCAGCTGTCGATCAAATTCTTCTTGGTAAGCACGTCAACCAATCAGCGCTCAGGCAGCCGAATACACGCCGACCCCACGTGAAATTGTATCAAATAGCTGTATATTTCATAGATTATTACTGACCGCATCTTAACGAATGTAGCACTGTAGAGCGTAATTAACTAGTTTTTTTAGTTAAAGAAAAGGTTGCCACATATTAAAAAATGCTCTTTTGAAAATACTTCAATTAAATAATACATTTTGTTATACAAATGGGCATAACACATAATGTAATAAGTCGGTAAATAACGTGTTTTGAGATTGCCAAACTATGCATACATATAGGTCTACATGCATGAATGACCTGACAAGTTATATCATGATCCGGAATGAAAAGTACTTGTTAAAATTTAAAGAAAGACGCGTTTTTATTCTCAGAATTTCGCTTTCACTTTCGCTTACTTTTCTGAAAGGAGGTACATGTAACAGTTAAGATTGAGTCGTTGATTTGTCGTAATTACTAAATATAAACGGTTTTCAATGCTCTCAAATCGCGTCACGTGATTCACGCATGTTAAATGGGAATGCCCCAATCCCACAATTCAATTTGTATATGCACTTGCGTTAAATGGCGGACGACATTATTGTCAATATTTGCCGTAATTTGGTTTTGAAAAAAAGAAATCGTAATTATACTGGATTATCGAGTAATGGATAGAATTGGAACATGCAAAAATCTATCATTATAATATGTACAGTATACTAAACATATGAAAATCTTAAAATTTTCTATTCTTTTTAGACCTCATTTCAACTTTTTGTGCTCTGAGAATAGCAGTATTTTGTCCCTAAAATGTCTATAATTCGTTTTCGGTCGGGGGGCTTTGCCACCCTGACCCACCTAACCAGGGCCTTGCCCTGGACATACAAGGGGGCCTAGGCGGCCCCCTTGACCCCCAGCCGAATCGGTTACTTTTCCAAAATAATCCTTTGTTTACAATCATAATGACAACTCTGAATATAAGGGCATGTGCCTGTTTAGGTGAAGGAAGTTGACTTGTGCACTTAGGTAGACTTAAAAACGGCAACAAAATCTTTATAAACATTTTCTTCACAATAATTGTTATTATTGTCTATTTCAGCAGCATCTGTGCCTGATTGTTAATCTTGACAAATACAGGCCAATTTATAATCTGGGCCAGACTTGTCTAAAAGTGTGGTCAACAGGTCAAATCTTAAAAAAATACTCTGGGAGCAACATTCATGAGTCAAGTTTGTTTAAACCAATTCAACACACCATGAAAAACAGTTAAAAAGTTTCTTGCGAGATGTACCAACTATTGTACTAGCCATTTAAAGACAAAACAACAAGTCAGCTTGATCACCAACTCAGTAACAAAAACTGCCACTGCAAATCACTGTTTTATAGTGTTATAATTGTGAATAACCAGGAACAAGTTTCATTTAAAGTATATGTATACATGTTTATTACCTAAACTGGGTCCATTTGATTGCCTTTTTGAAAGCTTATTAAACAAGGACATTTTGTGATTATAATTGTTTGAATATTCTATTTCAATCAGCATCTTCCGTGTCGGTAAATAAGCCGTCCAAATCTTGGCAATCGAAGCTGGACAGCCCTTCAAGAAATGCCGTACCTGATAAAAAATGTAAGAAGACACCTAGGAGATCAAAGAATAAATTCAGTACAACTAAGTATCCGAAGCTTTTTTTAACAACTATGAGCTTTTGTGCGTCTTGTGTCGTTTGTTGAGTATTGGTTGTTGTGGTTTGTCGCATATTAACTCCTTACCAATCTAGAGGTAACTAAGAATCACATGCGTCCAATAACAAGGTTTACATGTAAATTATAAGTGCTCAGGGTGAGCTTATGTGGTCCGCCTGCCTGTTTAGGTGTCTTCGTACATCGTGCCCTATCAAAAGATGGCTTGTTGCCTATGTGAGTCTACCTACATGACTATTAGATGAAGTGTGATCTATTTTCCAGTCAATTGATTTTTGGAGAAGTTATGAGCTTTGAATTAAGGATTTTGTTTCTATAATAATTGTTTTCAGGAGATTTTTTTACAAAATAATTAAGATATTTAGTTGATTTTTGGGACATGGGTATACCTACAGATCAAGTGTGATTTTCGTTCCAGTGAATCGATTTTGGCAAAGTTATGGGCCTTGAACCAAGAACATTTCCATCAAATAATTGTTTTCCAGAATTATTTTACGAAGGACTTTCAGATATTTAGCTGGTTTTGTTATTTGAGTCTTCCTATAATACTTACAGAGGAAATGACAGTTTTGTTCTGGTCCATTGATATTTGGCGAAGTAATGGGCTTTGGACAAAACTGTTTCAGATATTTAGCTGATTTTGGGTGCCTATCTACATGCCTTACAGGGGAAGTGTGAGTTTTGCTCTGGTACAGTGTTTCGCAAACTTATGGGCATTGGACCTAGTAATTTTCTCTATGATAAATGATTTTCCCTAGTTTTTTTGACAAAAAACTTCCAGATATTGAGCTGATTTTTGGTGTCTGAGTCTATTTACATGACTTTCTGTTAAAGTCCGTGTTTTGTTCTGGTTCATTGATTTTTGGCAAAGTTATGGGCCTTGGACTAAGGAATTTTCTTTGAACTTAAACTTTTGTATTTTTTCCTTAATGCTTTCAGATACTGTCCAAGGCCTTTAACATTGTTGAATATCAAATGACCTTAACTTTATGAAAGCAAAATCGGTACAACCAAATATTTTAAGACAAGCAATCAAATCCTAGTGGTTTTAAGATTATTATTTTATCCCATCATCTGACGTGCATTGTCGAAATAAACCACTGGAATAAATTTTCCTTTATTTCAGCAGTGCTGAAATATAGCTGTCACGCGCGGCGAAGAATGTTCATATTACTCGGAATCAACTATAAAGTAATCATTTTTAGTAAAATCGAATCAGATTCAACAAAACAAACAATTTAATACCAAGATGTAATATAGTTTTAACACATAATGCAACTCAAAAAGCAAATAAACATTATTTACAAATATTAAGTTCGCGTACTCGTGACGTCATTATTAACACGTCATACGACACAATGCATGTTGTTTCACGCTAAAGATGCAGTTGTTTAGTGTCTCTTTTTTTCATTATTTCTTAAAAATCGGGGACGTAGAGGTATGATAAACGAAAAAACAGGTTGGTTACTGATCTTTTTGTAATGTATTAGGCTCGACACGATTAAAATAATGAAACAATGTTTGCTTAAAATATCTTTGGGATTCCGTCTAGTTCGATTTTCCTATTCTATGTTTAAAGAAATAATTTACGACTAAGAAAATTGATGGGATAAATCGAATACTAGGTCGGTGCCGAATAAAGCAAAGTTTATCTTGCTCGGCACGAAAATCTGAACCACTCGCCAAGGCTCGTGGTTCAGATTTTCTAAGCCTCGCAAAATAAACTTTGCTTTATTCGGCACCGACCGAGTATTCTCTATATTTCCAGCTTACCCGAACAGTGCTCACTATGAGCTTTTGTGTTTCTGTCCTCCATCATGGTCCACTGATGATGATGATGATCATGATGATCATCATCATGATCATGATGGGGATGATGATGATGATGATGATGATGATGATGATGATGATGATGATGATGATGATGATGATAATGGGGATGATGGGGATGATGATGATAAGGATTGACTTTTCGTCCAATAAATATATTATTCAGAAGCTGTCATTTGGAATCTCTATGATTGGATCTATAAATAATTAACGAGTGACCCCTTGATCTTTGTTTACACAACCTCATATAAAAGAGACAACCCACTTTTGGCTGACTAGTTTTGTCTCTCATAAATGACTCTTAAAGTTTAAAATCTGTACATAAGCATTCCGTGTTTGAAATGTTTTCAATTATCAAAATTTGGTCACAAAAGTGTTCCTAGAAATGGAATATTTATGTGTCATTTAATGCTTATTATCTACTGTCTCAGAATTTTTTAGTTCCTTCTTGTCAAAGGTTAGCATCTTAATGTGCATAACACTCTTATTGTTCCATTTTTCAAATACTGTCTAATGTATTTATCATTCCTATTTCAGTAAAAACTCCACAAGCGACACCACCATCAACTTCTTTTTGGAGTTTAAGCGAGGAAGGTAAAACAAGTACCACAATTGCACAATTGCAATATATATATATATATACATTTCGCCATGTTCTTTTATCAACATAAACAACACCACCATCATACTACTATCATCGCCATCTGCATTTTCTCCGTCATCAAGATTTCATCTTCTGAAATATCTAAGCTGCCATCATAAGTATTATCATATTATCCCTATCACAAGCATGTAATACACAATGTTAATATAAACACAATGAGTGTAATAATCACAAGTTTCAAAGTAATAAATCAGTAACAAGACATGAGCAATCCTTATATTACCAAAGTGAAACGAATGGGTATTGACCGATTATTGCAATTATATCGATCGGATGATCTGGTGATTTGATCAAATGCTTCTGAAAATGCTCATATTAATAATGACGTTGGTGATAAATACTATGAAAGGTGAAGATAGAGAATATCGTGATGATTGTGATGATGGTAAATCATTGTAGACACACAAGCTCAAATCAATATGAGAGGCCTCGACAGGAAAAACAAAGGCTGCGGATGTGAACAGTGTATGTTTGCTTACTGGAGAGGAAAACAAAGGCTGCGGATGTGAACAGTGTATGTTTGCTTCTACATATTCAATTCACACTAACAGTTTTCAAACACAGACATAAGTAAATTAATTTCTTAAGTGTAAAATATTATTTTCATTACATAATAACTGATGCTATTTTTATGTCCCCGGTAGGGTGGCTTATAGCAGTTGAACTGTCCGTCAGTAAGTCAGTCAGTCCGTCCAAAAACTTTAACATTGGCCATAACTTGTTCAATATTGAAGATATCAACTTGATATTTGGCATGCATGTGTATCTCATAGAGCTGCACATTTTTAGTGGAGAAAGGTCAAGGTCAATGTCATCCTTCAAAGTCAAAAGTAGCAAGAATTATCTATAAAAAAGATATATGGCGTTGATTGTTGTTGTGGATGATGAAAGATAGAGAGTTATATCAAGGAGACAGCAAATGCCATTTTCTTAACAGTTCTTAGCAGCATCACATGCAAATCATTTACGTTGCGCCAGATTTCGTGGCTTATTTCGCATTATTAGATATTGTTGACCATATATCTATAGAACAAAAATATAAAAAAAAGAATATGAAGATATACGAGTATATGGCCAAACACGAATCAACCGTACATATTTGAAATATTAACCCATGTATGCCTAGTGGACTTTCCCATCCTTCTAAATTTGATCAATTTATTTCCAAAATTAGGGATGTCTAGTGTATTAATTTCTTTATAAAGAATATTTCTTACAGTAATCCTTTAAGAAAACAGCGCAGACCCTGATGAGACGCTGCATCATGTGGCATCTCATCTGGGTCTACGCTGTTTGCCAATGCCTTTTTTGTAGACGCTAGGCATAAATGGGTTAATACGCGCGTTCTTCGAACAGACATGTATTGTTGTAGTGGTTTTTCGGACACAGCTATTTGATTCGATTGTTAATAGACTCGTGAATCATCGCGCTCATGCTTGGTAAATTGGTTTCTATGGTAATAATTCTAATTAAATTAATCAAAACTAGTACCTATCATGAAATCAGCATTTTTATGTACGGTGCTCACACGGAAACAATTTCTGACATGATAGGAAACAATTTCTGTGCCAATAAAATCATAGATGAATGCATATTAAGGTAAAATATTACTTACACAATGACTACAGGTTCAAACAAAGCCATTTTTAATAAGATATATGCAAAAAGTAATGAAATAGAATTAAAAATATGTGTCTGTTATTAGCAATTATGAGATAAATCTGTAATTGTAACTAAATATAACATTTGAGTTCATTGGCTCTTTCAGGGTTTGTTTTTTTTATGTTTTATTTATATTAGTGTAGGTTTAATATTAAATGATATATATATACAGAAATTAGCCTGTGTAGTTAGCCAGTGCAGGCTTCCCAGAGTACCCTAAAATACCAGGGTACAATGGGTAGCCAGGGTACCATATATACCTTTTCAGTTTTTTTTGGTGTTATATTAGTGTTTGTTTACTATTGAATAAATATATTAATAAAGAAATTAGCCTGTGTTATTAACCAGTGAGGGTTAATCAAAGTACCCTATAATACCAGGGTACCCTGGGTAGCCAGGGTACCCTATCTACCTTTTCAGTTTTGTTGTTGCTGCTTTTTTATATAAGTGTTTGTTTAATATTATATAATATTTAAAGAAATTAACCTGTGTAGTCAGCCATTGCGTGATACACTGGTTGGTTAATTGTAAATAAATATAACATTTTATTTCATTGGCTCATTCAGGGTTTTATGGTTAGCTACATTGTTTAGTAGGTCCAGTTTAGTATAAGAGTAATTAGCCTGTGTAGTCAGCAAATGCAGACTGCACAGGCTATCCCGTGACAACGCTTTACATTACGTTGATGTTCGGGTTAATTTAGAGTATTACATATTATACTTGCAAGAGTATGTCAAGTGCATCTAAGCATCTTTGAACTTGTTAAACATATCTTTAAAGAGGGTGTATATTGTTTGGCATATGTCGGTCCGTCGATCGGTCTGTCTGTCCACCTAATCCTATAACACTTGTAATATTATATTTTGTTATTAAATAACAGCATAACAATGAGCATAATTGTGTTTCAGGAAAGGTCCCCTAGGGGAAAACAGCTGGCTGCAAAGATGATGAGAGCTGACAGTTCACTCCAGCCAGGGCAGGCAAACTCCAGCTCCACCTCTAGCTCTAGCCCGGAGCCTCTGCAGCTAACCCCAAGCCCTGAGCCCCTGCCTCCTACCACATTGAGAACGTAAGTTGCTGTTATATTAGATAGCATTTGTGTTGTAATATAACTTCAGTTTCGCCAATGTTAAGCTATTGATGTTTATTAGTGCCACATTTTACAATTATAAATAGGCGTTTGACATGTGTTGTTTTATAGACCATCCTTAGCCGCAGTGATACCTTATAAGACGTTCAGCATTCTCATACACATGTGTTCCTTTTCAGATCTGCATGGCTGGAAGCAAGAGAGGGGTACGCTGCAGCGATGAGCAACGCTTGCGATCATTACAGTATGAAACAAGTTGTTTCATACTGTGATGATGTGCTCATCCTGCCAGCCACGGAACAGGAGCCGCCGGTCCACAGGGTACTTGAGCCCGTACCCGGGACATCGAGAATCTCTAGCCCCCTACAACGAGTAAGTTAAGCTCCTAATTGTATTACTTGAATAACATTTATTAAATTTGTACTTGAATTAAAACGGAAATTTTTATGCATGGATGTATATATATATGCTTATAAAGGGCTTATTTTGTGAAAACTTTAAAATCTTTCTGTCCATTACCATTGGGTCTAGAGCTACCAAATTTGGTATGTAGTGACATCTTATAGTCCTCTACCAAGTTCTTTCAAATAATGCCCCTGGGTCAAATTTGACCCTGCCCTGGGGGTCACAAAATTGAACATACGTTTATATAAGGCCTCTTTTGTGAAAACTATCAAAATCTTTTTGTCCATAAACATTGTGCCTAGAGCAACCAAATTTGGTATGTAGTGAAATCTTATAGTTCTCTACCAAGTTTGTTCAAATTATGCCCCTGGGGTCAAATTTGACCCTGCCCCGGGGGATCACAAAATTGAACATATGCTTATATAAGGCCTATTTTGTGAAAACTTCAAAATGTCTTGTCAATAACCATCCAGCCTAGGGCTATCAAATTTGGTATGTAGTGACATCTTATAGTCCTCTACCAAGTTTGTTCAAATTATGCCCCTGGGGTCAAATTTGACCCTGCCCCTGGGGATCACAAAATTGAACATATGCTTATATAAGGCCTATTTTGTGAAAACTTAAAAATGTCTTGTCAATAACCATCCAGCCTAGGGCTATCAAATTTGGTATGTAGTGACATCTTATAGTCCTCTACCAAGTTTGTTCAAATTATGCCCCTGGGGTAAATTTGACCCTGCCCTGGGGGTCACAAAATTGAACATATGCTTATATAATGCCTATTTTGTGAAAACTTTAAAAAATGTCTTGTCCATAACCATTGGGCCAAGGGCTACACAATTTGGTATGTAGTGACATTGTATAGTCCTCCACATAGTTTGTTCAAATTATGCCCGAGGAGTCAAATTTGACCCTTCCCTGGGGGCCACAAAATCGATTATATGCTTATATAGTGCCTATTTTGTGAAAACTTAAAATTCTTTTGTCCATAAGGCATACGGCTACCAAATTTGGTATGTAGTGACATCTAATAGTTCTATACCAAGTTTGTTCAAATTATGCCCCTTGGGTCAAACTTGACCCTGCCTGGGGGGTCACAAAACTGTACATACACTTATATGGGGCCTATTTTGTGAAAACTTAAGAAATCTTTCTGTCCGTAACCATTGGGCCTAGGGCTACTAAATTTGGTATGTAGTGACATCTAATAAACCGCTACCAAATTTGTTCAAATAATGCCTCTGGGGTCAACTTTGACCCTGGGGGGTCACAAAATTGAATAAACGCTTATAAAGCGCTATTTTGTAAAATCTTTAAAAATCTTCTTGTCGAAAACCATTCAGACTATGGCTACCAAATTTGGTATGCAGTAACATCTTATAGTCCTCTACCAAGTTTGTTCAAATTATGCCCTTTGGGACAAATTTGACCCTGACCCGCAGGTCAGAAAATTGAACATTATATACGCTTATATCTTGCTTATTTTGTGATAACTTTTTAAGATATTATTGTTTTTAATTCTAGGACCTAGGGCTACCATATTTTGTATGTACATGTAGTGAGATATAGTAGTCCTCTACAAAGTTTGCTCAAATTATGCCCCTGGGGGTTAATTTTACCAAGCCCAGGGGGTTACAAAAGTGTACATATGCTTAAATAGGGCCTATATTTAAGTATTTGCACATGCAGAGAATATTCGTTTCAGCCTTTTTTTAGCAGTGGAGCGAAACAGGGTCATCATGGCCCTCTTGTTCAACATTGTTCACATAAACTAAAAAAAGTAGGTCATTAAGTCATTTCAGCTTAAAATGTTATCATAGCCTTTATTTCAATGATATCTCAGTCTAGTTTGAAAATGTTTGGGTACAACAACAAGGTTAGAAGTCACATTTTTCATACAAACATCGCTGAAGGTGGTGAGAACAATTTATCTACCATGGTTCTCATGTGAGAAACCTATAGGGTATTTGGCTCTCTTGTGTTTTCCATTCCTCATGTTAAGTTTTATGTAATCAATAAGTCGCTTCTTGTCCGTTGCATCCATTGTCAATCATCATCACAAGATCGCATGTCCTCTTCTTATCTCAGCCAAGTTAAACACTGTCACAATGGGGTCAAAAACGTGGTCACTAGATTAAATAAAAAAAGCTTATGAACATTCTAGGGGCCACATTAAATTAGCATCTTCATGAAACTTGCTTAGAACATTTTTTCCAATGGTATATTAAATTAGTTAAAACCTTAATTTGGTCAAATGGATTCAAATAAAATATAGAGACATTAATTTCCCACTCTTCATCAAACCTCAGCACAACATCCCCAAACTGGGTCACAGGCACTGTGTACATGTGGGACCCATATTGAATACAATTCCACCCATTTGTAGCCAACGCTAGTACAATGCTGCCTGTATGTAGCCCGAATTGAGTACAAAGGCTGCCGGTATGCAGCCCATATTGTGTAAAAGGGCTGTCCATGTGGGGCCCATATAGGCACCTATATGGGTCCCATGTGGGCTGCCAACATGGGACCCAGATGGGGAGTGCAACCGGGCTCCACATGGGTCCCATCTGGGCTGCCCCATATACATACATACATACATACCCATAGGTGCACACATGGGTCCCATATAGTTTGTTTGGTGGGCAGTGTCAAAAACTAGGTCATGTGATTAAATTGAAGGAAAGCTTATGAATACGCTGGAGTCTATATTATAGCCTTATCTTCCATAAAAAAATGTATAGGAATATATGTCGCAATAATATTGTTTGCTCTAAATTGGAACAGGGTTTCTTTGGGTCAAAAACTCTGTCACTTGATCGAATGAGAACAAAACGCTTTGAACACTATGGAGGGTAGATTGATTGCCTTAACTTCATGAAACATGGTCAGAAAATGTATGCCAATTATTTCTCAGCAGAGTTTAAATCAAGGTCATATGTGGTATACAATTTTGTGAACTCTCTAAGAGACCTTTTTATTGCCCAATCTTTATGAAACTTTATGATAACTTTTGTCTACTTAATTACTCAATATCACAGCCAAAATCAAAACTGGGTCACATTATGAGATTTATACAATTATATTTTGTCGGAAACAAAAAAGTGTAACATGGTACTGGTCCTTAGTTTATAAAATCATGCTCCTGGATAAACAATTTGTCATGCCTTGGCGTACAAAATGTTTGTGCGGACTTAATTTTGAGAAATCTTGAGGTATGAGTTATCTTATGAACCTAATACTATGTTAATCTCGTGTGTTGATGTTGTGGCTGTTACAGATGATTTACTTATAAAAATCAATATAATGACCTGTATTGAAGTGTATAGTGTAGATAATTTCTTTTATTCTTCGTAACAGACTGAAGCGAGTGCAAAATGCAGCTCTATCCAAAATGGAGGTAAATATTTTTCTTCATTCATTATTTAATAAAGAATTTCTTGTTAAGTGATTAACATACAAATAAAAGCTTTGCCATGCTGAACTCAAATAATTTTTTAAGCTGGTATATTGTAGATTTTAGGGAAATGCAGCTTAAATATGTGTGCAATTTTAAGATAATACAATTTTCATTAAATGCAGCCAAGATAGGAGCCTTTAAGCTAAGTATTGTAACATTACAAGTAATATAAAGATCAATGTTTTATATGTAGCTCACTTTGCCAATTATGAGCTTTTATGATCGCTTTTTTGACAGGCGTTTGTGGGGCGCTTTGTGTCATCTGTTGTCAGTTTTTGCAATGTGAGACGATTGAAGGCACATTTTTAACCAATAGTCATGAAAACATTCTTGGAACATTTGTCTCAAGGTTCAAGATTGTTGAAAAGTATAGTCGACAGGGGTTGGGGCAGTGTCTTATACATGGCTAAAACTCAACCCAATAAACAAAAGGCGGATGTCTAATAATGAAACCTAACTCAAAAATTAAATAGCTTGCAATTCACTGTATTGTTAGTTTTGTAATACATGGGACTCTTAATGTGAAGTAGAGCTTTTTATGTCCCGCACCACTATAATATACTGTTGTTAAAGGACCACAATGGAAATAAGGGTTTAATTGCAAACCCTTTATTGTGCAATCCTTAACGTATAATGTTGATTGACATGGCTTTGTTTATACATGCAGGTTGTTTTTTATTACTTATTGTGTGTATATAACATGCTGCCATGTAAATCTATGCATTTTATGTTGAAATAAATCTATCTATCTATCTATCTGGTCTGTTTGCTCCAACTTTAACATTTGCAATTACTTTTTCAATATTCAAGATAGCAACTAGATAGTTGGCTTGCATGTGTATCACATGGACCTGCACATTTTAAGTGGTATGGGTTAAGGTCAAATTCATCTTTCAAGGTCAGAGGTCAAATATTTGTGGTCAAAATAGCTCATTTAATGAATACTTTTGCAATATTGAAGATAGCAACTTGATATTTGGCATGCATGTGTATCTCATAGAGCTGCACATTTTGAGTGGTGAAAGGTCAAGGTCATCCTTCAAGGTCAAATATATGGGTCAAAATTGCTCATATAACGTCACTTCTGCAATATTGAAGCTAGCAATTTGATATTCGACATGCATGTGTATCTCATGGAGCTGCACATTTTGAGTGGTGAAGGGTCAAGGTCATCCTTCAAGGTCAAACGTCATATATATGGGGACATACTGTTTCATAAACACATCGCTTGTTTAATTTTGCACAACAACCAAATAGATTATAAATGGATAAAAAAACCTCTTATATACACTTTTGACTTCAATAATAAATTTAATTATTTTTTTTTAAATATAAGTTCAAGTTAATTTGGGCATTTAAAGAACTTTAGAAAATAAAAAGTAGAAAATAAAAAGAAGATAGTGTTGGCTCTTGTGTAAAAATATGATTTGATAAGAATATTTCAGGCCTTTCTTAGTGCTTTAAAAAGCAGAGGTAAAGTTTGCATGTATATTAAACTTACAAATGTATTAAATATATTATGCCTTATATTAAGTGTTAAATCAATAAAATGTTCAGCATTTTAATTCCTTTGTTATCATGTTATAAGGCATGCATTCTTAGAATATATCTCCAGGAGCAGTTTGGTGTTCTGAAGAAAAGTATGCAAGAAGTGCACCAACTGTTGCCTGTAAGATCTTTGTTCTTTTATTGAAACTTTTTGTATTTTATTATCTCTGTATTCAAAGGTCAAGGTTACATTATCCACTTTTGTGAGGCTATTTTGAAAGTCACATAATAGACAGCTAGAGTATGGTAAATACCCCAAATGATAATAATCTTACCTTAAGTAGAGTTTGAATTATGATAAGGATTATTTTATCTTTTTAGCTCATCTATTTTTTGAAAAAAAATTATGAGCTATTGTCATCACCTTGGCGTCGGCGTTGGCGTCCGGTTAAGTTTTGCGTTAAGGTCCACTTTTCTCAGAAAGTGTCAATGCTATTGCATTCAAACTTGGTACACTTACTTACTATCATGAGAGGACTGGGCAGGCAAAGTTAGATAACTCTGGCGTGCATTTTGACTGAATTATGTGCCCTTTTTATACTTAGAAAATTGAAAATTTTGGTTAAGTTTTGCGTTTAGGTCCACTTTTCTCAGTAAGTATCAATGCTATTGCATTCAAACTTGGTACACTTACTTACTATCATAAGGGGACTGGGCAGGCAAAGTTAGATAACTCTGGCGTGCATTTTGACAGAATTATGTGCCCTTTTTATACTTAGAAAATTAAAATTTTTGGTTAAGTTTTGTGTTTAGGTCCATTTTAGTCCGTAAGTATCAAAGCTATTGCTTTCATACTTGCAACACTTGCTAACTATCATAAGGGGACTGTGCAGGCAAAGTAATGTATTTTGACTGGCATTTTGACAGAATTATGTGCCCTTTTTATACTTAGAAAATTTAAAATTTGTTTAAGTTTTGTGTTTAGGTCCACTTTATTCCTACAGTATCAAAGCTATTGTTTTCATACCTTCAACACTTATTAACTATCATTAGGGGACTGTGCAGGCAAAGTTATGTAACTCTGACTGGTATTTGGCAGGATTTATGGGCCCTTTATACTTAGAAAATTGAAAATTTGGTTAAGTTTTGTGTTTTGGTCCACTTTACCCCTAAAGTATCATAGATATTGCTTTCATACTTGGAATACTCGCAAACTATCATAAGGGTACAGTAAAAGGACAAGTTGCATAACTCTGGCTGTCATTTTTACAGAATAATGGCCCTTTTTTGACTTAGTAACTTTGAATATATGGTTAAATTTTGTGTTTCGATCCACTTTACTTCTAAAGTATCAAGGCTATTGCTTTCAAACTTCAAATACTTTCATGCTATCATGAGGTTACTGTATCAGGCAAGTTGAATTTTACCTTGACCTTTGAATGACCTTGACTCTCAAGGTGAAATTATTAAATTTTGCTAAAAATGCCATAACTTAATTATTTATGATTAGATTTGATTGATACTTTGACAAAACTACTCTTACCTGACATACCACAATAGACTCCACCCAAACCATCCCCCGTGCCCTTCCCCCTCCCCCCCTCCCGAATCACTCCCCCCCCCCCCCCCCCCTATGAATTTTTTTAACATCAGCTCACAAATGACCACCACAACCCTCACACTAAACTATACCCACCCCCCCCTTCGAATCCCCCCACCCGAATCCCCCCTATTTTTTTTTTTAAGATCAAAGCACAAAATGACCACCACACCCTCACAATATAACTTTACCCCCACCCCCCCCCCCCCCACCCCCCCCCCCCCCACCCCCAATTGTTTTTTGAAACAGTAAAAAAAACCAAATATTTTATTTTTATTATTAGGTTTGAAATAACCATCATACATCGCCCCAAGAATACCTTCCCCTCATCCCCCCCTCCCCCCCCCCCCCCCCCCCCCCCCCCCCGAATTCTCCCCTCCACAATTATTTTTTTTTAAGATCATCTCACAATGACCAACCACAACCTCACACGATACATACCCCCCCCCCCCCCCCCCCCCCACCCCCCACCCAAGCCTCAATTTTTTTTTTGAAACGGTTAACAAAAACAAATGTATTTTTTATTTTTTATGTTTTAAATACTCCGCCTTCGCACCCAAGAATACCCCCTCCCCCCCCCCCCCCCCGGAATTCCCCCCTCCCCCCCCCCCACTAATTTTTTTTTTTTCAGATCATCTCACAAACCACCCCCCCCACCCCACCCCCCTATTTTTTTTTTAAACGCACCCAACAATACCCCCCTCCCCCCCCCCCCCCCCCCCCCCTCATTTTTTTTTTCTTTTTTTTTTAAGATCATCTCACAATCTCCCCGATTAATTAATTTTTTTTCCGCATTTTTGGAAGATAATGTAATAAATGTCCACTCCCCCACACTATACACCCCTCTTCACTCCACCCCTCCCTCCTTTGTGATTGAAAATGACAGTCCCTTCACCTTTTAAAAGAAAATAGATGAGCGGTCTGCACCCACAAGGCGGTGCTCTTGTTTTAATTAAGGTTTGCCATAAAACGATTTATAAAAATAAAATGTACATAAAACAATTATGAAAAAGGGAAAACCCATTGCTATCAATTCTTAGTCGCGCACGTTATTCTATTTCGCTCCGTATGGCTAGGAAACTTCCGTGATCAGCATGCGCGCCCACTATTTAGTATTTAACAAATTCCCTACGCGACCCGAACCGTCCGGAAAGGTGAACTACTCTCAGTTTAAATCGCACAGGTGGCGATAGAAAAATGCGC
This sequence comes from Dreissena polymorpha, assembly GCF_020536995.1. Classification (NCBI taxonomy): domain Eukaryota; kingdom Metazoa; phylum Mollusca; class Bivalvia; order Myida; family Dreissenidae; genus Dreissena; species Dreissena polymorpha. Next base: position 44,390 of record NC_068360.1, on the reverse strand, counting down.
CTTTAGTACAACATCAATATGAAAGGTAACATTAAAACAGTAAGGGCTAGGGATGGATCATGCGATATTTTAAAGGGGCCTTTTCACGTTTGGGCAAATTGACAAAATTGAAAAAAGTTGTATAAGATTCATAAATTTTGGTGTAAATTTTATTTGTGAGGAACAGTGATACTGAACATTTACCATGCTCCAAAATAGCCATTATATGCAGTTTTTGACGATTTAAAAACCTAAAAACTATAAAGCGTTGAAACGCGAAATTAATTAATAGTTTGGAGAGTTCTGTTGTTGTCGCTTTATTTTGTGAAACTACGAGGATTACTTATATAGAGTATAAAACGCATAGACCATTGTATCTGAAAGCATGGCCGAGTGGTCTAGGTCATACGATTTTACTCCAGGACATCCAGGGGTCAGTGATTCGAGCCCTGCTGAGGTTTACTTTTTTTCTTTTTTCTTCAAATTTTGTTCTTGATTTTTTACTGGCGATTTTGAGATCCAATGTTAACATTTATCGATATAAAGCATTTAATGACAAACTTCAAAACATGCCAAAATCTGTGAAAAGGCCTCTTTAAAGGACAATATAGTAAAGCACAATAATGGTACAATGATGCATAGGATCAAATATCATGTAAGTGTTTTGTCAAAAACTAATTGACAAATAGTTATGAGGGAAAAAATCGTATTGTTACAAAAAGCTGTAGTGAAAAATGCATTGACATACAATCTTACCTGTTGCCCTTCATCTGAACATTGGAAATTTCATTATGAAACATTAAAGAAATGGACCGATAAAGAGCAGTGTTAAGGGAATGTGTGTGTTTCAAATGATAAGGGTTTTCACTCAAAAGTTAGTGGAATCCTGTATTGTCTGCGATACTGTCAAAACCTTGTGTATTTTTTTATTTATTTAGCACGAATGCAATTAAATCCTTAGGCTTATAGAAACACTTTTGAGTCTGTGTCCTGGGTGGAACCATTACTTGGTGTGTTTGAGGAGAACTAGCAAATGCTGCCACAGAAGGGATCAAACCTCTGACCTTCCCCTTGCTAAATGGACACCATAGTCACTATGCCAAAGTGACCTCCCCGATTTGAAATTTAATTTGGCACTATCATTTAAGAATTGGTAGATAAATATTATGTAAGGTGATCTTCAAAGAACTGTTGTAATATTGAGGCCTTGTTTTATTTTGCAGCAGCATGATGATAGTGAAGAAATGATGACAGCCAGATCACACCTCTGCGAGGAAGAGGAGGCAAGTCTGTATTCATCAAACTTGCATTTATTCACAGTGGCTGCGTCTGTTATTTTGTATTCCTTTCCTGTCAAAAAAACATAGTTGAGCATCTGTCTGTATTTTAGAGCACCTTAACACAAAATGCTCATAACAAGCTACTTTGATAAACCTATGTCTTTATCAGGCAGCTTCCAGTGTTAAATGTGTGTATGGACTGTCAGCTTTGAGCTTTTTGCCACTTTACAGGCCATATCTGTAAATGCACCTTTGAACAATATCTCTCAAAATGATTATATAAACAATATTTAGGGTGACTTTGATACAGGGTCTCAAGTTCGAATCTTATAAAAGAACGTTTTTTGCTGTTCTAGAGGCAACAATAATGACACAATCTTACTACGAAATGAGCGTAATATTTAGGTCAAGTTTAAATCTGGGTCGTGTTTGTTCAAAACCAAGGTAATGAGGTCAATTCTTATCAAAAACCCTGTGGCTCAATTGTCAGCACATTTGGCATGCATGTGTATCTCATCAGGGTTTTTTTTTTTACTAAGAAAGTGACGCCGATATTCGGCGTCTTCCCCTACCAGAATTTTTCCCTTAAAACTACTATTTCCCCTCAAAACTACTATTTCCCCGCCCAAAATATAATTTTTCACCAAAATATAATATTTTACCCTCAAAGAAATGTTTTTTTTCTTTTGGGAAGTCGACACTTATCCAATTTGTACCATGTACAACGATCTCGCTCTCTCTCTCCCTCTCTCTCTCTCTCCCGACGAACACTCAAATCTGGGAATCCCAGTGATTCTATATATAGCTCTTAAATTACATCATGGAAACCGGGCAACTAATCGTATTAATCATGTGACTATTTTACTGGATTCCGGTCTTGGGCAAGAAGGATGTTTTGTCAATTAATTACTGGAAACCAGTCGAATTTTCATCTGGGTTATGTGAAAGCCAAGATATAAACATTAAAACAGAAAAAAGTCAATTGGCGTACACGAACAAAATAAAACGTTCGGACTCGGAAAATATTAATTGCGTTGACGCATTTTTTAAGAACGAATCATCAAAAACCGTTGAAACCCAGCAGGATTCGGAGGTACATGTAAGCAACATCGATTAATACTGTCGGATTATTGTGAAAGTGAAAGTAGACAATCGTCAGCTGCCGCACCTTTCCCTTCAAATACTGTAGCAGATCTAGATCGTCAACCCATTCATCATGAAATCAGTGTCCGGCAAATTTCTTATTTTTCAGGTAGCCCACTGGGCTACCAATAAAAATATTTGGTAGCCCATAAAATTTTCCTACAAAATGATAAGAGGCAGGTTTTCATCTTTATTTTATTTCTTCATTTACATATACATAATATGTATACATATATATACATAAAACAGCAAGTAGTCTGATGTACACAGTCAATATCGTTAATTAATGTTACAGTAAAGGCACTGTATACTTAAATGTAAATGAACCAAAGAAAATCATATACTAAAGGTAGATATTACATGTATGTGCACATGTATGTGTTCTTAAATTCGGACAGCACGTTAAGTTGGAAACGTAAATAAAGCGTTTAGATGATCAATACCATTGACTCGTGTCAATGCAATCGCCCAACAACAAATACCAAGTTTCAAGAAATCAAGAGTATTAAATCATTTATTTACTTGTGTCCGACTTTAAGTACTGTCCGAATTTACGTATTGCATCCGTATGTTACGACACTTGTGTGCAGTCAGTATACAATACAATAATTGTTTCAATAATGAAGGAACTGATACAATGTAACGGTAACAATACAGCGTGTTTACTTTATATTTTGTTATATTTTGTTAAGAGGAAATGTCAATGCCAAATAATTCGCGAGATACCCCGGTACTTTAGTTGAAATTCACAACGAAACTTTTAATGGAAATTAAATGATCTCAATGTTCTACCCGCTACGAAATTTTTATTTACAAATAAATACATCCATGCCAATTTTTTCGCGCTTTTTATCTGGACAAAGAAATTCATTTATTAAATGTAGAATTTATAACCTAAAATAGCTGTACACAACGAGTGCAAATCGTGGCAGGTGATATACGTGTGTTGCAATTGAACGGTCCTGATTGGGAGCTTATTTCATCATATCTTAAAATAGAACCATATGCCGAAATTCATTTGACACTTTAGAAAATTTCAAATGTTTGTGTTTACGACTCTTATTGTCTATATTACCCTCCCATAATTTGGTTTAAAAAATATAAATTGGGCATATATGGGATTATTGATTACAGTCATTTAATCCAATTATTAATTTACAATGCAAACTAATTAGCAGGTGTTAACCGCGTTCACACGGTTCTTATTAATATTCATTTTCGGTTTCGTTACTGTTTTGAAGAATCCGCCATTGTTTTGATTTATTTAATGTTCGGCGTCCTTGGATATTTAACGACATCAAAAACATTGTCGCTATAACTCATTGTTGCGGTTAACAAAGAATTCCAAACTGCGAAATGATGTTGCATCATGTGCGCCAACTATCCAACCGGCTCTCATTATATTATTAGCAGACGACAAATGTTGATTCTGATTGAATGATTAAAATACACTGTTACTGTTTACGACATTACCGCAAGTGATCGGTGACTGATTAGATAATTGATTGTACTTTGTTATCGGATTATAAGCAATACACGGTGTAGAAAAACATGGTCAGCGTGTTTATTCTGCGTTTGTCTGTCAATAAAACGGGCTACCGCTCTTAAAGATTTATAGTAGCCTGGCAGGCGTCAGCTGGAAAATTTCAGTAGCCCCATGAAAAATTTCGGTAGCCCCCGGGCTCCGGGCAATGGATTTGTCGGACACTGATGAAATTGATATCACATTATTAACATCGTTCCCCGTTCCCAGTTGAAAACATTTCCCATTATTAGATCTACCCCTGCAACTTAATTTAGGACTTTGACTTTAATATCATACTTGTTCATGTGTTTAAGAACAAAAAGGTCAGAGACATGCCTCTTTTTCTAAAAAAAAACACCCTGAAGTCTGTAGGCGAATTATAGACATCAGCGTTTTTTTTCTGTCTTTAACTAGTACCGGGGAACGGTACCTTTCCCAAAGCCTACCGGAGGCTTCCCAATTTTAGCACCGGACCTTTCCCAATCTCGATATCTACCGTTCCGAACGATTTTAGGTGCCGTTCCCAATAGCCAGTGCCTTTTATTTTCGCTGGAAATATCTTTTGATATTGTCGAGCCTTTCATTTTCGGCCATTTATTTTCGCCGGACATTGTTGCGTAGAAAGTAAACAAAACTTTTCAAATGGGGCGCAACTCTAACCGCTGTGTAAAATGTGAATGGATTACATAACCGCGACGAGTGATCGATATTTCCCGTGAAAGAATTCCATCGCTAAGACCAGTCTTCCTTACATCAATAAACTTTCTCAACACTAATTTTTCGTTGACATTAAAAAAAAACGTAACCGTATTGAGTTAAATGCGCATATTACTTCTATGTATAGTTTTTTAAGTGTCAAATCCGGACAGTAACTATTCGGATACGGATATAAACAAATAAAAGTTTAACATAAAATTAAAAATGAGACATGGGTGTAAAATCCTATAGTTATTTACAACATATACATAAGCATTTAATGGCAGATGATCTTAATATCTTATTTGATGATTTGAAAAAAAATCAAAACAAAATATAAGACTTGCCTTTGAAAATTATTGTTAAAGCATTCCACTCTAAAAACTCATTTTTGTTACGTGTGACTATTCCTACTGTCTATTGTTAAAAGATGTCAAACCAGTACAAGATCCATTGTTGTTGTTTTTGTTTAGTGTTTAAGTTTTTAATTTAACTCACATGAAACATTGCAGGGCTTGTAAGACTTTTAAGGGCTAAAACAAAATTATTAATATTATTTTTTATGCAACCTCAGTGCTTATGCCTATCACTGAAAGATATTTTTTCCAATTGACGGGCACATTCTAACTGAAGTGGCAATAACACAATTTTCACATGACATGATACGATAGTCAAAATATCATAACCGTACTGTAGTTTTTCTGTCAAAACCTAGATTTTAAAATGCTTTGTGATGCAGAATATAGCCCCTAATGATAGATAACATGCATTTTAAAGGTTCCCAATTCATCAATTTTGTGACTCGAATTTTTCCCAATTCATTGATTTCGCGACTCGTTTTTTTCCCAATTTAAAGATTTCACAACTCGAACAATTCCCAATTGTAGGGGTACAGGTACCTTTCCCCTTTGGGGAAAAAAAACGCTGTATGATAATGTTTATGTACTGCATGCTTTAAAAATCAAAGCGCTGAAGGCACTGAAGATGTTTGCTATTGCATAATTTAACACGCAATTCATTTTTGAAAATCAATCGCAAGTTTGAAATGAACACACGCCATTCAACTTTATAAAGTGTGTGTCATAGCGCACGGGTCGAGTTTTGTGTGCACTTTTTATCATCCTTATTATTTCATAGAAATAACTAAGACAAAATAAAAACAACATGCTTTTTGGAAGTTCTGACAGCATAGAAAGTATGATGAAAATGGTAATGATAACTTAATATAAAGAAAATTTGCAGTCACCATATTAAAGGAATATTTTTTTCTTATATCAAATGACTATCTCACCAAGAATATAAATTCATAATGAAAGTTCCGTGTACAAAACTTTTGATTTTTGACACCATATACAAATTCAAAATATACAACAATCTTCGTATCTTGTATATGGAGGAATAAAAGTATATAAACATTGCTGTTTATGCTTTACTTATTACCCGAGCAGTTCACACTGTGTCAACAACGCTAACATAAACATAGGTATAGAGCACTCATGCGCTTTTAGGCGTAGCTGTTTCAGTTTTCATCTTAGTGACTTTTACATAACGCCAACAGACACGCATGAATATTTTCGAATATTTAATAAGCTGATTCGAGTTACAACCTCTGAATTTTTGCTACATCACTGCGTATGTGCTCAATTCAAAGGATGTAGCACTGTTCAGTGTAAGGAATTCCGGACTACTCTCTGTATGCTCAAACGACACAAATTGTGGCCCTGTTACAATTACGCGTTACAATCCATCTCGCAGAATTTCACTTTCGCCTCCAAGATGAGAAAACAATCATTAGCGAAATAGTATAGTGTCACGATAAGAGAAAATCGTTTATCATATCACAATGTTTGCCGTACTTGGTCAGCACGTCTGGAAATCATTCCTTAATGTGTGGATAGGCTGCCATTATAAACAAGTTTGCTATTTTCAATTCAATTTTGTATCAAAAAGCATTGTTCTTAAATGTGGCATTTTCAATTCGCAATGAGATTTGTAATGACCCTCGTCATGTGAAAATGGGTCTTATTCCATATGCGCCCATCATATAAATAGCCCACTCAGCTATCACTCCTTCTGGTAAGGAGAAACATAACATATTGAGTGATTTTAAAGCGAACAGCATCGCCTATGGCCTGACTGCGCAAAAGCACATGATGGGTTTAACAAACGCTTGCCGAAACGCATAAGACCCATTTTCGCATGACGGCGCTATTGACGTGTGATTTAAATGTGTCGAAAGAAAACTGCGTTTAAATCAAATATAAACATACGATATATTTCGATAGTGAAGAAAGATACTCATAACAAGGCATATGAGGACACATATGAAGTGCTCTCCCGTAGTATTTTTTTTATTTTACTCACACTAATGTGTGGTTTGACAATGCTAACACACATTTCATGCGGTGAATATGCAGCTTACAAGTGAAAAACACAACACAATAGTTAAACTTTTGTTTAATTGTATTTAATTATTTAGAAAAGTAAATTGCTAACTTTATTTCAAAGTCAGCGTATACGCCGACTACATTTTTAAAAGACATTTATTGTTATAAATATATTTAATATAATATATTAGGTTGTTTTCGGTTTTAGCGATTAAAAAGCATTTTCGAGGTTGCCTATAGTATGCCTGTAGTAATTCATGAACTCATATCCAACTGTTTATGTATTGAGAACTGTGAATATAAACAAGCTTAACCTTCTACTAACCTTCTGCTATTGCATTTGTATTATTATTATAAATTGTTTGTTATATTCGGGTTTAGCAATTATGAAACTTTTTGTGTCTATCGTATCGCTGAAGTTATTGTTGACCTATAGATAATATGGGTCTTTGATATAAATAAGCGTCAACTTTTTCCCGAATCTCTCATTTTACAACCTGTACTACGTCATTGAGTTGTATGCGAGAGCGTAACCTATTGCGTTGTTATAACCCGTAAACTTTCCTTTGTTTATCGACAGACGCATCTATTAATAGCCTCATATATCATGAATGCCAAAACAACCGTGAAAAAGAACCACGTGACCAAATAGGACGCAAAACGCAAATACCATGCGACTACGACTTTTATTATGTAAGAAAGCTCCGCAATTCCTTTGAAGTCGTAGCCTTGTGATTGCTATTACTTAAATAATTGACCTCTAACTGAAGTAAGCAAAGGAAACGCAGCACCTAATTGACCCATTCCTTCTATGTGCGAAGGCAGATTGAATTTTACTAATGTATGGTTTGCCTATTATAACACACATTATAATGCGGTAAATATGCGACTAACAAGTAAAAAACACTATAATTAAACTTGTGTTTTGAATTAAGTTATTTAGAAAACAAAATTCCAAACCTTATTTCAAAACAGCAAGACTACATTTTTTAGAGAATATTATTGTTATATTTAAATGATTTTTTTAACAGTTTCAGCGATAATGAAACATTTTTTTATGTTGTCTATCGTATCCCTGTAATAATTGTTGAACTCGTGGTCAACGTATTATTAATTGAGACCTGTGAATATAAACAAGCGTAACCTTATACTACTGCGTTATTCTCACACGGACTCCCCTTAGTTTATCGCCAGCCTCAGATTTATGAATGAGCTGAGCGAAAATACTACGTCACGCACACGCAGCAGAAAGTGGACTATTTTAATCATTCATAAACAATCTCCTCCGCGACACGTACAATACGATCATTGTTTATTGATTCTTTTCTATAAAACACCGTTCGAAAATATTGAATGTAACACGATATTAACATATTGTTGCTATTTGTGAATACACATAATTGGAGAACACAAACCTCTTGCATAAATTATACAACTCTTTCTTGCGCGGATACGCAACCGGGTATTGGGTTAATCATACCTAGTCGTATCGACCTGAATTTCACACTAAGCACTTTAGACGGGCGCTAAAGCGCCCATATAAAAACTGTTTTAAGAGCAAAACCTAATTTATGTCAGAAAAAATACATTAACAAGGGAAGTTTCTTTTTTTGCAGATAAAGAATGAACTGATTCTAAAAATGAGCCATCCAGTATTGGTGAAAACGTCTCCTTCAAGCATTCCTGGTTCCAAAATCAGCATCAAAGGCCAAAGCGTCAGAGGTGAGTCTGATTATTATAATAAATGAGATCATAGGCCATGATAATTTGGCCTGATGAGCTGGCTTTTCAGACCTTTAAGACATTTCTGGTCATTACTTCCTCCATGTCATTAATTCATATTTGTTTGTTTTTTACAATAGACTATGGATACCTCTGTCTGTATGCGTTCAGTTGAGTACATAGCATTCTACTGTTTGTGTGTGTGCCTGGTACCTCACAGCCTTTCAAAATTTCCACATGTCAATTCTTATACATCGCATATACATTACAGCAGTGTGTTTGTTAACCAGGGTCTCTTGCTGCTGTAGGTTTGAGTCCCACTGAATACAGAAAATTATGTAAAAATCTAGGGGTGTCTGCTTACTTAAGATGGTAGTAATATAGCACTACCTGTATTCCCAGAAACAGAGGTAACGTAAATAGAGTGTTGGTTAATCAATGAAATGCAGTGCAAGAGGTAAAAAAAAGGAAAGGAAAATACAAATACTTTGTCACTGTTGACAGTGAGTGCTTTATTTCATACAGATAATGATGATGATGACGAAGAAGCTGGCATTGAACCTTCCAGTTCTAACTGCAGAAATGGACTCAGCTACAAGCACATCTTGTTTCAAAAACAGACAAGAAAGGGCAAGCTTAAGGATAAGGCTGGTATGATAATAAATGACCAGCTCTCTTTTGGTTGTTGTGGATATTTATTTGTGATCCCTTAACAATGTACTTAAATAATTACATTTTGGTGATTACCTTTTTCTGTCTGTACTAAGTTTCTAGTGTGTGTGTGTCTCGTACCTCACAATGTCTTTACAGTTAATGCTACATTGAACCTTTGGAATGCATCAATGTACTTTTTTACCACAACTAAATGCTGTGGGTTTGAACCCTTCTGAGTGTGTTCAAGCAGTTGTTGGCCTCTGAAGAGACTGTAAGTAAGGATATGACCTATGAATTATCATTTTGTGAATTGCTTGATAAAAAAAAGAAAACTGTTTCGATGAGTAAAACCCAATTAATGAAAGATAAAATATTTTATTCATAACAACCACCAAAAGCTAAAGCGTCAGAGGTGGGTCTTGTTATTATAATACATGTGCTCATAGACCTTGATAATATGGCCTTATGAGCTGACTTGGCAGACCATCAAGACATTTTTGGTCATTAATAACCTGTCGTTGTTTCATTTTTATGCCCCCCTACGAAGAAGAGGGGGTATATTGCTTTGCACATGTCGGTCGGCCTGTCGATCGGTCCGTCCACCAGGTGGTTTCCGGATGATAACTCAAAAACGCTTGGGGCTAGGATCATGAAACTTCATAGGTACATTGATCATGACTTGCAGATGACCCCTATTGATTTTAAGGTCACTAGGTCAAAGGTCAAGGTCACGGTGACCCGAAATAGTAAAATGGTTTCCGGATGATAAGTCAAGAACGCATACGCCTAGGATCATGAAACTTCATGGGTAGATTGATCATGACTCGCAGATAACCCCTATTGATTTTGAGGTCACTAGGTCAAAGGTCAAGGTCACAGTGACCCGAAATAGTAAAATGGTTTCCGGATGATAACTCAAGAACGCATACGCCTAGGATCATGAAACTTATTTGGTAGATTGATCATGACTCGCAGATGACCCCTATTGATTTTGAGGTCACAAGGTTGAAGGTCAAGGTCACGGTGACCCGAAATAGTAAAATGATTTTCGGATGATAACTCAAGAACGCTTTTGCCTAGGATCATGACACTTCATAGGTACATTGATCGTGACTCGCAGATGACCACTATTGATTTTCAGATCACTAGGTCAAAGGTCAAGGTCACAGTGACAAAAATCGTATTCACACAATGGCTGCCACTACAACGGACAGCCCGTATGGGGGGCATGCATGTTTTACAAACAGCCCTTGTTTTCCTTTACAATAGACTATTGATACCTCTGTTTGTATGTGTTCAGTGGAGTAAATAGCATTTTACTGTGTGTGTGTACCTTGTACCTCACAGTGTTTTAACATTTCCAATTATCAATCCTTATACCTTGCATATACCTGAGAGCATTACGTTTCTTAACCAGGGTGTCTGGCTGCTGTGGGTTCAATTCCCACTGAATACAAGAAATCATGTAAAAATGTAGGGTATATGCTTACTGAGATGGTAGTGATACAGCACTTCTGGTATTCCCAGAAACAGCGGTAATGTCAATAGCTTGTCTGTATATCAGTGGAATGCAATGCAAGAGGTAAAGACAAGATAAAGTGCCAAAATTGAATGCTTGTCAAAAGTGACGGGAGAATGCTTTATTTAATACAGGTAATGAAGGTGATGGTGACGAAGAAGCTTGCTCTGAACCTTTAAGTTCTAACGCACTGTTAGAAAAAAGGACACATCTTCACGCACATCTGGTTACAAGTACAGAGAAGAAAGGGCATGTAAGGGGTAAGGCTTTTATTGTATCAAATGATCAGCTCTCATTGGATTGTTGTGGAGATTTGTTTGTCACCACTACCAACTTACATAAAGTGTACATTTTGGTTAATACCTCTTTATGTATGTTCTGTGTTTCTAGTGCATGTGTGTGTGTGCCTTGTACCTCACAATGTCTGTTCAGTAAATTGTATATTACATCTTTGAACTGCACTTTGACAGCAATAACGAAATGCTGTGGGTTTGAACCCTTCTGAGTGTGTTTAACCAGTTGTTGGCCTCTGAAGAGATGGTTAGTTAGGATATATATTATGAATGATAATTTTGTGAACTGCTTGATTAAAAAAATGAAAACTGTTTCGATGTGCAAAACCCAATTAATGAAAGATAAAATGCATTATTCATAACAACCACCAAAGGCGTGTCGGAGATGGGTCTGATTATTATTATACGTGTGCTCATAAACCTTGATAATTTGGCCTTATGAGCTGACTTGGTCTTCAAGACATTTTAGCTCTGCTGTTTTCGAAGAAAACCCGAGGTATTGTCATAGCCAGCTCGTCCGCATCGAGTTAAAACCTTAACTCTAAAATCAAAGTGCTCAACCTTCAACTTTGAAATTTCATATGTAACTCCACATGAATGAGTTCTACACGCCACACCCCATTTTGGGTCACTAGATCAAAGGTCAAGGTCACTGTGACGTCAAAACAAAAATTAAAACCGAGCCGAGCATTGGCACCCGCTATGTGATGCTCTTGTTGGTCATAATAACCACCATGTTGTTGTTTCATATTTTTATTTCCTTTACAAAGGACTATGGATACCTATGTCTGTATGTGTTCAGTTGAGTAAATAGCATTATACTGTGTGTGTGTGCCTTGTACCCTCACAGCGTTTTACATTTTCAGATATCAATCCTTATACCTAGCATATACCTTAGAGCATTGTGTTCGTTAATCAAGGTGTCTGACTGCTGTGGGTTTGATTCCCACTGAATACAGTAAATCATGTAAAAATGTAGAACATATGTTTACTTAAGATGGTAGTGATATAGCACTTCTGGTATTCCCAGAAACAGCGGTAATTCAATAGCGTGTCTGTATATCAGTGGAATGCAATGCATGAGGTAAAGACAACATAAAATGTCAAAATTAAATGCTTGTTACAAGTGACGGGAGAATGCTTTATTTAATACAGGTAATGAAGGTGGTGGTGACGAAGAAGCTTGCTCTGAACCTGTAAGTTCCAACGCACTGTTAGAAAAGGACACATCTTCACGCACATCTGGTGTCAAGTACAGAGAAGAAAGGGCGAGCGTAAGGGGTAAGGCTGGTTTTGTATTAAATGATCAGCTCTCATTGAATTGTTGTGGAGATTTGGTTTGTCACCACTACCAACTTACTTAAAGTTGACATTTTGGTGGATAACTCTATATGTATGTACTGGGTTTCTAGTGTGTTTGTTTGTTTATGCCTTGTACCGTCACAATGTATGTTCAGTAAATTGTATATTACCACCTTTCGACTGCACACGTTTTGACAACAATAACTAAATGCTGTGGGTTTGAACCCTTCTGAGTGTGTTCAACCAGTTGTTGGCTTCTGAAGAGATGGTACATGTAACTTCGGGAGTGACCTATGAATGATAATTTGTGAACTCCTTGATTAAAAAAAAGAAAACTGTTTCGAATGAGCAAAACCACCAATAAATTAAAGATAATATACATTATTCATAACAACTGCACATTTTAAGTGATGAAAGGTCAGGTCATCCTTCAAGGTCAAAGCTCAAATATATGGCTTCAAAGCGGCGCAGAAGGGGGCATTGTGTTTCTGGCCAACACATCTCTTGTTGATTCATATACTTGTTACCTTTACAATAGACTATGGATACCTCTGTCTGTATGTGATCAGTTGAGTCCATAGAATTATACTGTGTGTGTGTGTTGTGTGTGTTTCTAGTACCATCACAGCGTTTCAAAATGTCCAGATATCAATCCTTTCAGTTAAAGATTTCAATACCTCTATCTGTATGTAATGTGCTTCTAGTGTGTGTTTGTGTGCCTTGTACCTCACAATTTCTTAACAGTAAATGTGTCTGGTACCTCACAGCGTTTAATATTTCTGAATATCATTCCACATACATCGCATATACATGTACATTACAGCAGTGTGTTTGTTAACAAGGGGTTCTTTCTGCTTTGGGTTTGAGTCCCACTGAATACAGAAAATCATGTAAATGTAGGGTATATGCTTACTTAAGATGGTAGTGATAAAGCACTACCAGTATTCCCAGAAACAGAGGTAATGTAAATGGTGTGTATGTATATCTGTGAAATGAAGTGCAAGAGCTAAAGCACATTAAAAGCCAAATACAAATAATTTGTCACAGTTGACAGAGAGTGCTTTATTTCATACAGATAATGATGATGATGATGATGATGATGATGATGAGTTCGAAGAAGCTGGCTTTGAACCTTCCAGTTCTAAAAATGCCGAAAGGACTCATCTACAGGCACATCTTGTTTCAAGAACAGACTAGAAAGTGCAAGTTTAAGGGATACGGCTGGTTTTATAATAAATGATCAGCTCTTTTGCGGGTTTTGTGGAGATTTGTTTGTGATTCCTTATCAGCTTACTTAAAAAATTACATTTTGGTGAATACCTCTATCTGTATTTAGTGTGTTTCTAGTGTGTGTGTGCCTCGTACCTCACAATGTGTGAACAGTTAATGTTATATTACACCTTTGGATTGCATTACTGAACTTTTTGATTACAATGATTAAATGCTGTGCGTTTTTATCCTTATTATGTAGTACAACCGGTTGGTGGTCTCTGAAAAGGTAGTTACTTCAGTTATGACTTATGAACAATAATTTTGTGAACTGCTTAAAAAAACATGTTTATCTGTTTGGAGGTGCAAATCCAATTGATTCAATATACAATACATTGACATGAGATGTTTCTTTTCTGGAAGATGTTGACGGGCATTATTCTAGAAAAGAGCCATCATTCCAGTATGCTGAAAACATCCCCTCAAGCTCTCCTGGTCCTAAAAATGAGCACCAAAGGCCAAAGTGTCAGAGGTGGGTCTGATTATAATATTAAATAAGGTCAAAGATCACGACAATTTGGCCTGATGAGCTGGCTTTGCAAACATTCAAGACTTTTCTGGTCATTATTTGCTCCATGTTTGTAAGTCATATATTTGTTTCCTTTACGATAGACTATGGATACCTCTGTATGTATGTGTTCAGTTGAGTACATAGCACTCTACTGTGTGTGTGTGTGTGTGTTTCTAGTACCTCACAGCGTTTCAAAATTTCCAGATATCAATCCTTTCAGTTAAAGATTTCAATACCTCTATCCGTATGTAATGTGCTTCTAGTGTGTGTTTGTGTGCCTTGTACCTCACAATGTCTTAACAGTAAATGTTATATTACAACTTTGAATTGCATTACTGCTTTTTTGGACCACAATAAGTAAATGCGGTGGGTATGAACCCAACTTAAGCCTTAAAACCAGTCTTGGCCTCTGACGTTGTTAATTCAGTTATTACTTATTTATGATAATTTTTATTAACTGCATGCTTTAAAAAAACGTTTGCAGGAGCAAAACCCAATTAATTACAGAAAAAATACATTAACAAGGGATGTTTCTTTTTTTGCAGATAATGATTGAACTGATTCTAAAAATGAGCCATCCAGTATTGGTGAAATCGTCTCCTTCAAGCATTCCTGGTTTCAAAATCAGCATCAAGGCCAAAGAGTCAGAGGTGAGTCTGATTATTATAATAAATGAGATCAAAGATCACGATAATTTGGCCTGATGAGCTGGCTTTTCAGACCTTTAAGACATTTCGGGTCATTATTTCCTCCATGTCTTTGATTTATATTTGTGTTTTTTTTTACAATAGACTATGGATACCTCTGTCTGTATGTGTTCAGTTGAGTACATAGCATTCTACTGCGTGTGTGTGTGTGTGTGGCCTGGTACCTCACAGCGTTTCAAAATTTCCATATGTCAATTCTTATACATTGCATATACATTACAGCAGTGTGTTTGTTAACCAGGGTCTCTGGCTGCTGTGGGTTTGAGTCCCACTGAATACAGAAAATAATGTAAAAATCTAGGGGTGTCTGCTTACTTGAGATGGTAGTGATAATCACTACCGGTATTCCCAGAAACAGAGGTTTTGTAAATACATGTAAGATGTTTTGTTTATCAGTGAAATGCAGTGCAAGAGGTAAAAACTTAATGATAGGCAAATACAAATACTTTGTCACAGTTGACAATGAGTGCTTTATTTCATACAGATAATGATGATGATGATGATGACGAAGAAGCTGGCTTTGAACCATCGAGTTCTGACGGTGCGGAAATGGACTTGGCTACAGGCACATCTTGTTTCAAGAACAGACAAGAAAGGGCAAGCTTAAAGGGTAAGGCTGGTATTATAATAAATGACCAGCTCTCTTTTGGTTGTTGTGCAGATTTGTTTGTGATCCCTTACCAACTTACTTAAAGAATTACATTTGTTTAATACCTCTATCTGTATGTACTATGTTTCTAGTGTTTATGTGACTCGAACCTCACAATGTCTGTACCGTAAATGTTATATTAAACCTTGGATTGTATTAATGCACTTTTTTACCACAATAACTAAATCCTGTGGGTTTCAACCCTTATTAGGCTGTACAACCAGTTGGTGGCCTCTGAAAAGGTTGGTTAGTTCAGTTATGACTTATGAATGATATTTTTATGAATTGCTTGTTTAAAAAAAATGTAAAAAACAGTTTGGAGGTGCAAAATCCAATTGATTCAAGATAAAATTCATTTACATGGGATGTTTCTTTTCTGGCAGTTGACGATGGGAGTGTTTCTAGAAATGAGCCATCCAGTTGTGCTGAAACAACTCCTCTTCAAGCTCTCCTGGTTCCAAAATGAGCACCAATAGCCAAAGTACAGAGGTGGGTCTGAATATAATATTTAATGAGGTCAAAGATCACGATAATTTGGCCTGATGAGCTGGCTTTGCAGACCTTCAAGACATTTCTGGTCATTATTTCCTCCATGTCTTTGATTCATATTTGTGTTACCTTACAATAGACTATGGATACCTCTGTCTGTATGCATTCAGTTGAGTAAATAGTATTCTACTGCGTGTGTGTGTTGCTGGTACCTCACAGCGTTTCAAAATTTCCAGATATCAATCCTTTCAGTTAAAGATTTCAGTGAATACCTCTATCCGTATGTAATGTGCTTCTAATGTGTGTTTGTGTGCCTTGTACCTCACAATGTCTTTACAGTAAATGTTATATTACACCTTTTGATTGCATTACTGCATTTTTGGACCACAATAAGTGAATGCGGTGGGTATGAACCCAACTTAAGCCTTAAAACCAGTATTGGCCTCTGAGGAGGTTGTTAATTCAGTTATACTTATTTATGATAATGTTTATGTACTGCATGCTTTAAAAAAAACTGTTTTCAGGAGCAAAACCTAATTTATGTCAGAAAAAATACATTAACAAGGGAAGTTTCTTTTTTTGCAGATAAAGAATGAACTGATTCTAAAAATGAGCCATCCAGTATTGGTGAAAACGTCTCCTTCAAGCATTCCTGGTTCCAAAATCAGCATCAAAGGCCAAAGCGTCAGAGGTGAGTCTGATTATTATAATAAATGAGATCATAGGCCATGATAATTTGGCCTGATGAGCTGGCTTTTCAGACCTTTAAGACATTTCTGGTCATTACTTCCTCCATGTCATTAATTCATATTTGTTTGTTTTTTACAATAGACTATGGATACCTCTGTCTGTATGCGTTCAGTTGAGTACATAGCATTCTACTGTTTGTGTGTGTGCCTGGTACCTCACAGCCTTTCAAAATTTCCACATGTCAATTCTTATACATTGCATATACATTACAGCAGTGTGTTTGTTAACCAGGGTCTCTTGCTGCTGTAGGTTTGAGTCCCACTGAATACAGAAAGTTATGTAAAATCTAGGGGTGTCTGCTTACTTAAGATGGTAGTAATATAGCACTACCTGTATTCCCAGAAACAGAGGTAACGTAAATAGAGTGTTGGTTAATCAATGAAATGCAGTGCAAGAGGTAAAAAAAAGGAAAGGAAACTACAAATACTTTGTCACTGTTGACAGTGAGTGCTTTATTTCATACAGATAATGATGATGATGACGAAGAAGCTGGCATTGAACCTTCCAGTTCTAACTGCAGAAATGGACTCAGCTACAAGCACATCTTGTTTCAAAAAACAGACAAGAAAGGGCAAGCTTAAGGATAAGGCTGGTATGATAATAAAATGACCAGCTCTCTTTTGGTTGTTGTGGATATTTATTTGTGATCCCTTAACAATAGGGCTGCAACAATATACCGGTAATATCGGTATATATCGCAATACGCAATCCGCATATTGTATTGCGATATGATTTTCATCATACCGGTACGAACATTTTACAAAAATTCATTCACATTTCGTCCAGAAAAGCCATCCGAAATAATGATAAAAAGGTAAACAAAACAAAGCAGTGTAAATTATTTTTTACGTAAAAAATAGCATTCTAAAAAGTGTATTATACGGAGTAGCGTTGTTACATGGGAGCATTCATTCGATGCTTTTGAACAGATTATCGTTGAATTAATTGCGCACAGCTGTAAATGTTTCGTTTGATTCTGATTTGAGCATTATTGTAATCCGAATTTCGAAAACACGCTTCCAATGTGAATGCTAACGCGACAATAAAAAATTATAGCATCAAATAAAAAGTGCTTTATCCTTTGTCTCAATAAAAAACCGCGCGAAAATTATACAGACATGTAGAACGTCGCATGGAAGTAAGGTTGTATTTTGTGTTGTATAAAAACGGGAACATCACGTCAGCTGAATTACGCGTGTTCAGTGGGAAAAACGCCCCGGTTGGACGTTATTTCATCACATCTTTAAATAGTAACGATTGCAAAAATGTATTTGATACTTAGGAAAATTTGCGAATGTTTGTGTTTCTTATTATTCTTGAGCACATTTATAGTAAATATTTACCAGAATTTGCTTTAAAATTGGAATTTATGGGATTATCGGGTAATTGGCAAGTTATAATTTTGGTACAAGTTAGCAATATATTGCGATATATTGCAATACGGGTTTTTGAACTGACAATATATTGCGATACGGTTTTTGGCGTATTGTTGCAGCACTACTTAACAATGTACTTAAATAATTACATTTTGGTGATTACCTTTTTCTGTCTGTACTATGTTTCTAGTGTGTGTGTGTCTCGTACCTCACAATGTCTTTACAGTTAATGCTACATTGAACCTTTGGAATGCATCAATGTACTTTTTTACCACAACTAAATGCTGTGGGTTTGAACCCTTCTGAGTGTGTTCAAGCAGTTGTTGGCCTCTGAAGAGACTGTAAGTAAGGATATGACCTATGAATTATCATTTTGTGAATTGCTTGATAAAAAAAAGAAAACTGTTTCGATGAGTAAAACCCAATTAATGAAAGATAAAATATTTTATTCATAACAACCACCAAAAGCAAAAGCGTCAAAGGTGGGTCTTGTTATTATAATACATGTGCTCATAGACCTTGATAATATGGCCTTATGAGCTGACTTGGCAGACCATCAAGACATTTTTGGTCATTAATAACCTGTCGTTGTTTCATTTTTATGCCCCCCTACGAAGAAGAGGGGGTATATTGCTTTGCACATGTCGGTCGGCCTGTCGATCGGTCCGTTCACCAGGTGGTTTCCGGATGATAACTCAAAAACGCTTGGGGCTAGGATCATGAAACTTCATAGGTACATTGATCATGACTTGCAGATGACCCCTATTGATTTTAAGGTCACTAGGTCAAAGGTCAAGGTCACGGTGACCCGAAATAGTAAAATGGTTTCCGGATGATAAGTCAAGAACGCATACGCCTAGGATCATGAAACTTCATGGGTAGATTGATCATGACTCGCAGATGACCCCTATTGATTTTGAGGTCACTAGGTCAAAGGTCAAGCTCACGGTGACCCGAAATAGTAAAATGGTTTCCGGATGATAACTCAAGAACGCATACGCCTAGGATCATGAAACTTATTTGGTAGATTGATCATGACTTGCAGATGACCCCTATTGATTTTGAGGTCACTAGGTCAAAGGTCAAGGTCACGGTGACCCGAAATAGTAAAATGGTTTTTGGATGATAACTCAAGAACGCATATGCCTAGGATCATGAAACTTCATAGGTAGATTGATCATGACTCGCAGATGACCCCTATTGATTTGAGGTCACAAGGTTGAAGGTCAAGGTCACGGTGACCCGAAATAGTAAAATGATTTTCGGATGATAACTCAAGAACGCTTTTGCCTAGGATCATGACACTTCATAGGTACATTGATCGTGACTCGCAGATGACCACTATTGATTTTCAGGTCACTAGGTCAAAGGTCAAGGTCACAGTGACAAAAATCGTATTCACACAATGGCTGCCACTACAACGGACAGCCTGTATGGGGGGCATGCATGTTTTACAAACAGCCCTTGTTTTTCTTTACAATAGACTATTGATACCTCTGTTTGTATGTGTTCAGTGGAGTAAATAGCATTTTACTGTGTGTGTGTACCTTGTACCTCACAGTGTTTTAACATTTCCAATTATCAATCCTTATACCTTGCATATACCTGAGAGCATTACGTTTCTTAACCAGGGTGTCTGGCTGCTGTGGGTTCAATTCCCACTGAATACAAGAAATCATGTAAAAATGTAGGGTATATGCTTACTGAGATGGTAGTGATACAGCACTTCTGGTATGCCCAGAAACAGCGGTAATGTCAATAGCTTGTCTGTATATCAGTGGAATGCAATGCAAGAGGTAAAGACAAGATAAAGTGCCAAAATTGAATGCTTGTCAAAAGTGACGGGAGAATGCTTTATTTAATACAGGTAATGAAGGTTATGGTGACGAAGAAGCTTGCTCCGAACCTTTAAGTTCTAACGCACTGTTAGAAAAAAGGACACATCTTCACGCACATCTGGTTACAAGTACAGAGAAGAAAGGGCATGTAAGGGGTAAGGCTTTTATTGTATTAAATGATCAGCTCTCATTGGATTGTTGTGGAGATTTGTTTGTCACCACTACCAACTTACATAAAGTGTACATTTTGGTTAATACCTCTTTATGTATGTTCTGTGTTTCTAGTGCATGTGTGTGTGTGCCTTGTACCTCACAATGTCTGTTCAGTAAATTGTATATTACATCTTTGAACTGCACTTTGACAGCAATAACGAAATGCTGTGGGTTTTAACCCTTCTGAGTGTGTTTAACCAGTTGTTGGCCTCTGAAGAGATGGTTAGTTAGGATATATATTATGAATGATAATTTTGTGAACTGCTTGTTTAAAAAAATGAAAACTGTTTTGATGTGCAAAACCCAATTAATGAAAGATAAAATGCATTATTCATAACAACCACCAAAGGCGTGTCGGAGATGGGTCTGATTATTATTATACGTGTGCTCATAAACCTTGATAATTTGGCCTTATGAGCTGACTTGGTCTTCAAGACATTTTTAGCTCTGCTGTTTTTGAAGAAAACCCGAGGTATTGTCATAGCCAGCTCGTCCGCATCGAGTTAAAACCTTAACATTTGCTCTAAAATCAAAGTGCTCAACCTTCAACTTTGAAATTTCATATGTAACTCAACATGAATGAGTTCTACACGCCACACCCATTTTGGGTCACTAGATCAAAGGTCAAGGTCACTGTGACGTCAAAACAAAAATTAAAACCGAGCCGAGCATTGGCACCCGCTATGTGATGCTCTTGTTGGTCATAATAACCACCATGTTGTTGTTTCATATTTTTATTTCCTTTACAAAGGACTATGGATACCTATGTCTGTATGTGTTCAGTTGAGTAAATAGCATTATACTGTGTGTGTGTGCCTTGTACCTCACAGCGTTTTAACATTTTCAGATATCAATCCTTATTCCTAGCATATACCTTAGAGCATTGTGTTCGTTAATCAAGGTGTCTGACTGCTGTGGGTTTGATTCCCACTGAATACAGTAAATCATGTAAAAATGTAGAACATATGTTTACTTAAGATGGTAGTGATATAGCACTTCTGGTATTCCCAGAAACAGCGGTAATTCAATAGCGTGTCTGTATATCAGTGGAATGCAATGCATGAGGTAAAGACAACATAAATGTCAAAATTAAATGCTTGTTACAAGTGACGGGAGAATGCTTTATTTAATACAGGTAATGAAGGTGGTGGTGACGAAGAAGCTTGCTCTGAACCTGTAAGTTCCAACGCACTGTTAGAAAAGGACACATCTTCACGCACATCTGGTGTCAAGTACAGAGAAGAAAGGGCGAGCGTAAGGGGTAAGGCTGGTTTTGTATTAAATGATCAGCTCTCATTGAATTGTTGTGGAGATTTGTTTGTCACCACTACCAACTTACTTAAAGTTGACATTTTGGTGGATAACTATATGTATGTACTGGGTTTCTAGTGTGTTTGTTTGTTTATGCCTTGTACCTCACAATGTATGTTCAGTAAATTGTATATTACACCTTTCGACTGCACGTTTTGACAACAATAACTAAATGCTGTGGGTTTGAACCCTTCTGAGTGTGTTCAACCAGTTGTTGGCTTCTGAAGAGATGGTACATGTAACTTCGGGAGTGACCTATGAATGATAATTTTGTGAACTCCTTGATTAAAAAAAAGAAAACTGTTTCGATGAGCAAAACCCAATAAATGAAAGATAATATACATTATTCATAACAACCACCAAAGGCTAAAGCGTCTGAGGTGGGTCTGATTATTATAATACGTGTGCTCATGGACCTTGATAATTTGGCCTTAACGCTGGGTTTTGCAGACCTTCAAGACATTTTTGGTCATTAGTTCCTCCATATCGTTGATTCATATTTTTTTATCTTTACAATAGACTATGGATACCTCTGTATGTGTTCAGTTGAGTAAATAGCATTCTACTGTGTGTGTGTGTGCCTTGTACCTCACAGCGTTTTAACATTTCCAGATATCAATCCTTATACCTTGCATATACCTTAAAGCATTGTGTTTGTTAACCAAGGTGTCTGGCTGCTGTGGGTTCGATTCCCACTGAAAAGAGTAAATCATGTAAAAGTGTAGGGTATATGCTTACTGAGATGGTAGTGATACAGCACTTCTGATATTCCCAGAAACAGTGGTTATGTCAAGAGCTTGTCTGTATATCAATGAAATGTAATGCAAGAGCTAAAAACAACATAAAATACCAAAATTAAATGGGTGTCACAAGTGACGGGAGAATGCTTTATTTAATACAGGTAATGAAGGTGGTGGTGACGAAGAAGCTTGCTCTGAACCTTTAAGTTCCAATGCACTGTTAGAAAAGGACACATCTTCACGCACATCTGGTTACAAGTACAGAGAAGAAAGGGCGAGCGTAAGGGGTAAGGCTGGTATTGTATTAAATGATAAGCTCTCATTGGATTGTTGTGGAGATTTGTTTGTCACCACTACCAACTTACTTTAAGTGTACATTTTGGTGGATACCTCTATATGTGTGTACTGGGTTTCTAGTGTGTTTTTTTGTTTATGCCTTGTACCTCACAATGTCTGTTCAGTAAATTCTATATTACACCTTTCGATAGCACGTTTTGACAACAATAACTAAATGCTGTGGGTTTGAACCCTTCTGAGTGTGTTCAACCAGTTGTTGGCTTCTGAAGAGATGGTACATGTAAGTTAGGGAGTGACCTATGAATGACTAATGTTGTGAACTGCTTGATTAAAAAAAAGAAAACTGTTTCGATGAGCAAAACGCAATAAATGAAAGATAATATACATTATTCATAACAACCACCAAAGGCTAAAGCGTCTGAGGTGGGTCTGATTATTATAATACGTGTGCTCATGGACCTTGATAATTTGGCCTTAAGCGCTAGGTTTGCAGAACTTCAAGACATTTTTGGTCATTAGTACCTCCATATCGTTGATTCATATTTTTTTATCTTTACAATAGGCTATGGATACCTCTGTCTGTATGTGTTCAGTTGAGTAAATAGCATTCTACTGTGTTTGTGTGTGCCTTGTACCTCACAGCGTTTTAACATTTCCAGATATCAATCCTTATACCTTGCATATACCTTAAAGCATTGTGTTTGTTAACCAAGGTGTCTGGCTGCTGTGGGTTCGATTCCCACTGAAAAGAGTAAATCATGTAAAAATGTAGGGTATATGCTTACTGAGATGGTAGTGATACAGCACTTCTGATATTTCCAGAAACAGTGGTTATGTCAATAGCTTGTCTTTATATCAATGTATTGCAATGCAAGAGGTAAAGACAACATAAAATGCCAAAATTAAATGGGTGTCACAAGTGACGGGAGAATGCTTTATTTAATACAGGTAATGAAGGTGGTGGTGACGAAGAAGCTTGATCTGAACCTTTAAGTTCCAATGCACTGTTAGAAAAGGACAAATCTTCACGCACATCTGGTTACAATTACAGAGAAGAAAGGGCGAGCGTAAGGGGTAAGGCTGGTATTGTATTAAATGATCAGCTCTCATTGGATTGTTGTGGAGATTTGTCACCACTACCAACTTACATAAAGAGTGCATTTGGGTGGATACCTCTTTATTAATGTACTGTGTTTCTAGTGCGTGTGTGTGTGCCTCGTACCTCACAATGTCTGTTCAGTAAATTGTATATTACACTTTTCGACTGCACGTTTTGACAACAATAACTAAAAAAGAGGCCCATGAGGGCCTGAATCGCTCTACTGCTTTAAACACTGTCACTGTGACCTTGACCTTTGACCTAGCAACCTGAAAATCAATAGGGGTCATCAGCAAGTCATAATCAATGTACCTATGAAGTTTCATGATCCTAGGCCTAAGCATTCTTGAGTTAACATCTGGAAACCATTTTACTATTTCGAGTCACTGTGACCTTGACCTTTGACCCAGTGACCTGAAAATCAATAGGGTTCGAGTCCTCATTAATATAAAGACACTGAGCAAGTTTGAAAAGAATGGGATGAAAACTGTGGACGTTATCGGATAAACAAAATTTTACTATTTCAAGTCACTGTGACCTTGACCTTTGACCCAGTGACTTGAAAATCAATAGGGTTTGAGTCCTCATTAACATAAAGACACTGAGCAAGTTTAAAAAGAATCGGATGAAAACTGTGGACTTTATCGGATGAACAAGTTTTTACTGTTTCGAGTCACTGTTACCTTGACCTTTGACCCAGTGACCTGAAAATCAATAGGGTTCGAGTCCTTATTAATATAAAGACACTGAGTAAGTTTCAAAAGAATCCGATAAAAACTGTGGACCTTTTTGGATAAACAAGTTTTTACTATTTCGAGTCACTGTGACCTTGACCTTTTACCCAGTGACCTGAAAATCAATAAGGTTTGAGTCCTCATTAATATAAAGACACTGAGTAAGTTTGAAAATAATCGCATGAAAACTGGACTTTATCGGATAAACAAGACAACGTCTAACACACACAGACACCATGCCATCCCATAAGCTCTTCTGCCTTTGGCAGTAGAGCTAAAAAATCAAAATGCTTCTACCTACAACTTTGAAACTTCATATGTAGCTGCACATTGATGAGTTCCACACTCCACGCCCATTTTTTGGTCACTAGATCAAATGTCAAGGTCACTGTGACCTCAATTTTTTTTTTAACTGCACCCGCAGCCGAGCATTGGCGTCCGGTATGCGGTGCTCTTGTCTCAGGACCTTTAGTTAGACCCAAAGGTGAAGGTAAGGGTTGGCGATCTTAATTTCCTATGATATAACTTGGTCATTGTTTCAACATAATGGCCAATTTGGGAAGCATCCATTAGCACTACTGATATCCTTGTTGTCCCCTACAAGTGAAACCGGAGGGGACTTATGGTTTACGCTCCGTGTGTCAGTCTGTCTGTCCGTCACACTTTACTGGATCCTGCGATAACTTTAAAAGTTCTTCATATTTTTCATGAAACTTGAAACATGGATAGAATGCAATATGGAGAGTATGCACGTCATTTCATTTGGTTCCTAGGTCAAGAATTCTGGTTGCTATGGCAACAAATTTATAAAAAAAAAATCACTGACAATGGTGGAGTTTCACCGGTAGGGGACAATATTGCTTGGCAATCTCTTGTTATAAGATAGTGTAGGAAGATTATTTTTTAAATGAACCTCTTTCAGACCCTGAATCTTCTGACACAGACCATGATGTGCCAGTAAGACAACCACATGCAAAACCTGGGCCGTCCACAACTGTAACCATGTCGGGTCATCCCAGTAAGTAGGCTTTGTTTCAACAACAAAACGGTATTCCTGAAAGTCACAGTATAATGTTTTTGTTTAAAAATTCGTAATGAATGTACAATTAACACAGTAATTGAAATAAGCTCACTCTACTTTGACACAATTTAACTTTGCCAAGAAGCTTCATAGGTGTTCCTAGCTTATCTTTAAATCGTTACTTCAATCTTGCTCATAACTCAAAATCTGTAAGACATATCAAAATGAAACTTAATAAATGGATACATCTTAATGTGTGGACATTTATTACTAAGTAACTATTACTCAAAGTATCCGGTTATATTAAGCATAATTATTTTTTAGATGTCTTCAAGAGAATTGAGAAAATGTTCAAGTGATATCACTTCAGATCTTTTGTTTCAATAGAAAGTCACATTCTGAATAGTATATTGTGCAACTTTTCATTTGATTAATTACAAGCAGCATTTCAAATAAAAAGATCACCTTAAAATCATGGTTCATCTTCTGGAACAGTTTTGAGATGAACTTTTTTATAACTTATTATATTTCTGAGATGCTTGTTGGTGGTCATCATGGAACAGAAGAGGCAATTGAATATGATTTTATTACTTTTTCAGAGAGGCTTCAGAAACTCGGTGAAGACCAGAGTCATCTTTTGAAGACGCTGTTCAAAACGAATATTGTGTTGAGGAAGGAGCTTAAGCGTGAAGACTGTGAAAGAGTAATGCAAAAGTATGAAATTCTACACGGATTGTCATGGAAAAAAATTAAAAAACACGATTCATAACTGGATTACTGCTGAAAAGTGAAAACAAAAATGATTTTATAGCTTTTTAGCCCACCTGCGCACAATGTTCTCATGGTGAGCTTATGTGATCGCTTTTTGCCCGTTGTCCATCTTGCGGCATCAACATTTGCCTTGTTAATATTCTAGAGGTCACATTAATTGTCCGATCTTCATGAAATTTTATTTGACGATTTGTCCCAATGATATCTTGGAAAAGATTACAAATGGTTTCGGTTGGTTGAAAAACAATAATTTACACGCCATATACTCCATACTTAAATCAATATTGTTATATGCAAAGCAGCAATGCTTAAAAGAAATAATACAAAATTGGGAGGGGGCATTACTCGTATGAAAACAAGATGGTGGTATTTGTTATAAACACGTGTAAAACAGTTGGATTTTTCTGGCCAAAGACAACTATTCATACGACCAACTTCTTAATTTTTGCATAGCTCGTCATATTGATTTCCATTCAGATTTACTTCAGAAAAAATCTATTTCATATCTCTGATGCCAGAGCTATACATATGTTTATAAGAAGAGTAAATCTGAGATCCGTTTTCATTTATGATATTTGAAATGGCATGTTTAGACGAAGATTCTCTACAATTTTCTACATAAATATATATATATATTTTTTGTAAAAATGGTTTCGGTTGGTTGAAAAACAGTAATTTACACGCCATATACTCCATACTTAAATCAATATTGTTATATGCAAAGCAGCAATGCTTAAAAGAAATAATACAAAATTGGGAGGGGGCATTACTCGTATGAAAACAAGATGGTGGTATTTGTTATAAACACGTGTAAAACAGTTGGATTTTTTCTGGCTGAAGATAACTATTCATACGACCAAATTCTTAATTTTTGCAAAGCTCGTCAAATTGATTTCCATTGTAGAATTTACTTTAGTTCGGAGTTGCGAACCGAATTGACCATGTTTTTGTTAGCAAGTAACACTGTACAACAAGGTCTATTTTTTCTCCACTCTCAATAAACATGTTTTACTTACTCTGCAATAGTTTATGAGTTACTAAATTCCTTTGAAACATTGGACCATTTTCTTTATTAACAGATCATACTTGCACAATTGTTGTTATGTTTTCTTTATGGTTAAGGCATTGTGACATGTATATTAATTTGATTTTTATGCCCCCCGATAGAGGGCATATAGTGATCGGACCGTCCGTCTGTCTGTCTGTCTTTCCGTCACACTTTGCGTTTAGGTTTCGCATTTAGGTTTAAAAAAATGCTCATAACTTCTATGTCCCTTCAGATAGCAACTTGATATTTGGCATGCATGTGTATCTCGTGGAGCTGCACATTTTGAGTGGTAAAAGGTCAAGGTCATCCTTCAATGTCAATGGTCAAATATATCACTTCAAAGCGGCGCAGAAGGGGCATTGTGTTTACGACAAACACATCTCTTGTTTCAGATGATATTGTCTGAACTTGACATTAGTTCTATGTGTGATGATTAAAGCATTGTGTCATGTATGAAGATATTTTGCTTAAATGTTTTCATGTTGCTGGTATTCACTCTTCTATATACTTTGTGTCAGAAGAAATTAAGTCTTTGATTTTTATAATATACAATTGTAATTAGATTTTTTCCTGATGATATTCTGAACTTGACATTTGTTCTAGGTGGGAGGGTTAAGGCATTGTTTCATGTATGAATATATTTTGCTTAAACGTTTTCATGTTGTGGTATTGACTCTTCTATATAATTTGTGTCTGAAGAAAGTAAGTGCTTGATTTTCATAATATACATCTATAATTTGATTTTTTATACGCCCGTTTTTCAAAACGGGACGTATTATAGTTTCACCCTTGGCGGGCGGGTGGACGCCGCCGGTGGGTGGACGGGCGGTTTCCACAGCAGTTTCTGCTCTCTATTTCAAATAGTTTTCATCTGATCTTCACCAAACTTGGTCAGAAGTTGTATCTAGACAATATCTAGGTTAAGTTTGAATATGGGTCATGTCGAGTCAAAAACTAGGTCGCGGGGTCACTTACGTGCATTTCAGGATTAAGTATGGTTTCCGCTCTCTAACTGAAGAAGTTTTCATCCGATCTTCACCAAATTTGGTCAGAAAGTGTATCTAGACAATATTTAGGTCAAGTTCGAATATGGTTTATGCTGGGTCAAATACTAGGTCACGGGATAACCAAGTGCATTTCAAGGATTTAGCATGGTGTCCGCTCTCTTAATTGAAGTAGTTTTTTTTGTGTACATGATATTTAGGTAAAGTTCAAATATGGGTCATGCCGGGTCAAAAACTAGGTCATGAAGTCACTTAGTGCATTTCAAGCATTTAGCATGGTGTCTGCTCTCTAATTGAAGTAGTTTTGATCCGATCTTCACCAAATTTGGTCAGAAGTTGTGTCTAGATGATGTCCAAAACCTTCAAAAGGGCGTATCCTATGACAGTTGGCTACTCTTGTTTCCAGATGATATTGTCTGAACTTGACATTGTTCGAAGTGTAAATACATTTTGAAACTACTTTTTGTCATAAAAATGTTTGGGAGTATTTTTTGGAGGAATAAACTGTTTTAAATCGACGTTTCTTGTGGATTATATTTATAGATATTAATATCTTTAAACTAATATTCATGAGTTAGTCCGTACACACATTAGAATACGCATTAAAAAGCACAAAATACTGTCGAATGAAATTGAAAAAGGCCTAAATAAACAAAAAGATGGTTTAGCGTAACGCAACTGACCCACGAAAAATTGCTGCGAACCAATTTTCGGGGGCCTTCCTGGATTAAATTTTGAGGCTATACACTTAAAGGCAAAATAACAAAAAAAATTGGACCGATCGACACACCTCCAAAAGTCTTCTTTGTGATACACCAAATTTGTTAATTGAATTAGGCATAATTTGATTAAGGTATACATCTGTGTGATGAAGAATACGTAATAAAAACATTGATTTGATGGTACCTCTAAATGATAACCTGATACATGTGTGCTCTGTGTGGGACATCCCGAGGTATTCACCTCACAATGTATGTAGAATACTCGTATCTTAAAATGCAAAATATTGAAAAATACAATTGATGCATGGGTTTAAGTTACCAAAACTGTTGCCTGTCTATATTTATCATTCAAATATTTCATCAAATAGGGGTAGACCTCGGTGTGTTGGTACGGAACAAAGGACCTCTCCATGTGATATAAACCGGTATGTGTGTGTGTGTGTGTGTGTGTGTGTGTGTGTGTGTGTGTGTGTTGGTTTATATCACACATCGAGGTACTTCATAGAAGTACACAGCCACACTTCGAGGTACCAAAAAATAGCGAGGTACTTTTCCCTAGACCTCGGTACGTGTACCTCGCCAACCGCTTGTAAAAACCATTGTACACAATTTCCGCTCGTTTCTACGGGTACCTCGGTATAACGTTGTAGTACTGGTTTGTGTGTCAGAGTGTGACCCCACACACTTGACATCCATCTCAGAAGCTTTTTTGGTTCCCGTTTCGAAAACGAGCGCGCGCAGATAAATCTGGAAACCAGTTACTGACCTATTTACCGAGTAGATTGGTTACCTCCCCTTATCTATCGTTACTCCCTATATAGAGAGGACCTCGGTGAATCGGTCAGCAACTGGTTTAATATTAGGTGAGTTACGAGCACATAGTTATTTTCAACAGTATTTTTTCTTAACATAAAAGAAATAAATAATGACATCGTGTTTTTATATAATAATAAATAACAGTTAATTACTCGTCATTTAGTAGATTTTCTCCTTACTTTAATCGATCATTATTTACTGCAATTCTTACAAGAAATAAACAGGACAGTCGTTTCGCGCTAGTTTTTATACGTTCAGTTGTTTACATTTTTTCTTACAAAAAAGAATGTTTCTTTCAGTGTTTCTAGTGTGTTAAATTTAATAATACTCTAACACTTTGTTCTACAGTGATGTATGTTCCAGCTGGTAACAGTGAATTTATGAAGAAAACTTTGGTCGCCCAGGAAGAAAGTGGTTTTAAAGGTGAAAATATGTGATTATTTACTCTTTTTGAAAGATTTCATTACAACTGGTTCATGTATCACTGAAGTATATGCTATTTTAATTATGCATATAGCTCCAAACTTAATATAGAATGCTTTTATAAGGAATTATTTTTTAACATTACCCCACCCACTTTGACCATTTCAGGAAGTGATATGTCCTTAAGCCTTGGGCTAGTTCTGGGTACCATAACTTAGGATTTTCGCATTTTATTAATTTTGACTGGCGCGACTTTAAAGTTATGGATCAAACCCATAAGGAAAGTCAACCAGAAATTCCCGTAAAGTTGACAGTTAACAAAGACCGGTCCAAAACAGCTTTTAAAAGCAGTTATTGGCCCAAATCAACCACATTATCAGAAAGATCCACATTTTTCACATTTAACTGATATATTCTTTCACAAAATACTATCTTAAACATTTAAAACTTATTCTCTGCTCAACATATCGAGAAAAACAGTGATGCAACAGACATTTTCCAAATGTGAATCCAGAGCTCCAGATAAGGATTTGTGAAATTAGTAACGGTACTGCCACTGACAGAAAGAAAAGGAGTAACGCTTAAAATCAATTAGTACCTGTACTACCATATCCAAAAATACAGGTAGTACTGTACTACCCGTGTTCTTGAATATTGAAGGGTGTATAACTGACTTTACAGAAACATTTGCATCAATTATAATAAATATATGTAGCTTCTTAAACAGTTACTGTATAAGGTTTTCCATTCTGAATTATGATGCAAATACAACTACACATTAAAACTCATGACTAATACTATTTCTTCATTTTTTTTGACAAGAAAACACAAGCCACCTAGTAAGCTAAGTAAATGAACACTTATTTCACTGTCTCCTCCGTTTCCCATCGTGTTTTCTAACGATTAAAGCCACCGATGCAATCAAATCGTTTAATATTGGAGCGACAATGTCTTTTTCTGGGTTTACAGATTTAATGTCAGGATGATTAGACGACACCGTATGTAGTCATTATATGACAACAAAGTGTTGTTTTGAACTCCTTTCGGTTAAACCAGCATTACATTGCGCGCAGACATATTGTTTTTGACGGATTTATAAGTTACAGGAAATCACGCGACAGAATAGGCATTAATATATGAACCAAGTCTACAACTTTTCGGAAATTTAAATTAACGAAAAGCGCCGTTAGGTTAGAGACCAACAAATAAGCCTCGCAGACGTATCGGTACGGCCAGATTGTTTTCGTAAATGCGTAAAACAGATATTAATGTCGTAATTGTACGTCCAGTTTATAAAAATAAATGCGTAACTCTTCATGAATAAGGCGTATTTCCGGCTGTTCGGCCTTTATCTAGAGCTCTGGTGAATCTCCCGAGATTTCACGGTCATATGACGTTATTTCTATTTTTAGTAATATACCATGTGCTCAAGTGTTTTCAAATTCAGATAGACATTTCCCGGTATTTTGAATTATTCTTGCTTGTTTTGTTAAAGCGGGTATATACGATTTTGTCAAATATTTATGAATTTATATAAAATGTTTAAAAAAACTTATAATATATATATTTCAATATAAATTTTAAAAAAAGTTAAGAAGAACATGTGTCGAAAAATGCGAACTAAGCCAGATATTTAATCCTGAAATTGAAAACGGCTGTACAGCCGAATTCACCAGCATGTATACCAGACATGTACGACGATGTGAATCTAAACTTAGTTTAACGGTTTATTTGAATTCCTGCAACGATATCTATTCATACTACACACGAACACTAACTCCGATCCTAATACAAAGACGAATGCTTTGGTTATTTTAGGAAAATATGTACGTCACAATCTGCTCGGGGCGCTTATTGTCTTTGCTGCATTTTATGAAATTCGGCTTTAATGTATAATTTGTCTTACCTATTTTGTGTTATTGTCACATATTTTATCAGTATATTACAATTAAACACATATAAAAAAACGTAAATACCCGCTTTAACAAATTGTAGTGTAAATTCAAACTCAAAAGTAAAATATTTAAAATTACCTGATTCACTTTGAAATCAGTACTTTAATCCACCAGACATAAGTTGTTATTCACAAATAATAAATATCAGAAAACGAATGTAATGTTTACCATTTCAGAAAAAATTACAAGGTCGATCTAAACGTATCCAAATGAAAACTCGTTACGTGACAAAGCGACAATGGCGTCAAAATTGTGAATTTCAGGCTGATGATAGTTATTTTCATCTATTGTAAGATGCATTTGAAACATTTGTACCTTAAAATATGCCTCCATGCAGTAATTTATATTCATTCACCAATATATGTAGAAAGTATCCAAGAAAATGAATTGTCTTTGATTTATAGCATGACATTAATATGTTACGACTCTGGTTGACTTTTGATATGGGGTCAGCTTCAGCGTACAGGTCTGTCAATACTATATAAACTGTACGCTTTTCTTTAGCAAGCCTTGGGCAAGATCGGAGTGAATCAGATGTGATGTTTTCACTCCCTAAATCAGACATGGCTAAAGTTCGTTGCATGTCGGACATTGCCAACAAAAAAATTAAAGATGCCAACTGTGAAATCCATTATCATCTGACTTACTATCCGGTAATTTATAAAGTGTTAAACCTCTGTTGTTTTCACAACAAGCCAGTTACCAGTTCCTGTTTTTAGCTCGGCATTTTCGGAGAAAACCCGAGGTATTGTCATAGCCAGCTTGTCGTGTCGTCTGCCATCCGCCGTCCACGTCGTGCTAAAACCTTAACATTTTGTTAAGGTTTTGAACATTGGCTCTAAAATCAAATTGCTTCCACCTACAACTTTGAAACTTCATATGTAGATGCACCTTGATGAGTTCTACACGCCACTCATTTTTTGGTCACTAGGTCAAAGGTCAAGGTCACTGTGACCTTTAAAAAAGATATAATCTGACAACCTTTCATTTATTCAAAACTTCACCCGTAGCCAAGCGTGGCACCGGTTATGCGGTGCTCTTGTTTTGGATTCGTTGCCATATGTAAACAAGTGAGTTTTTAATACCAACATTGTGTGTTGCTGAAAAAATATTTTTTGAAAATGACGCGATGTGTTAAACAATCTTACATTTTCGGTGAAATTTGGTATAAGTACTACCCATGAGTGCCTTTGACAAATTAAAATAACAACTGCTCAGTCAGATTGAACGCATTCCCCACCACCAGTCTGAAAATAAGAACATAAATTTCAATCTTCATGGTGTGAAGAGCGCCCCAATGTTTGTCACAAACTTGTGATACCTCATTGCACTGGAGTACCGGTAGTTCTGTAGTCTATAAAGCGATGAAAAATGTTCAATTTTGTGGTTGTCATCATATTGAAAATGTAATAGTTAAGTTTAAATATAACCAGAAAATATCTTGGACAAATGCACAGATGTCCTTAAATATTTAATTCAGAAACATCTATGTTACAAAAAAATGTATGCCCTCTATAACGATATTAATTAAGTCTTAGTTGACGGTGTTAAAGTTAATATTTAAGCCTTAGTATTCTGTTACTTTAAAGAGGTTTACATGCCAACCCATACATGCTATTCTAGTGTTCCCGATCACAAAAACGAAAACTCACGATTAAATCATGCAGCTGGATATTTAAGTTGAAAATGTTAAAGAAAATGGTGAATGTAAAAAAAAAACACGTTTTACTATAAGCGTATGAATATTCCATACTTAAAAAAAACACACGGAACCTACTTCAGTGTACAGGTACCTACTTCTGAATGTTATCGACATAAATGCCACATGGGGGTAATAGAATATTCGATTTCTGCGAATTTTAACAATTTTATGGGTTAAAAAATTAATTTCCCCACATGGTAATTGTGCATGTTGCAACAAACCACGTGCAGTAATTAAGTATAGATGTTCAACTCAGTACATGTAGTATTTTAGAATAATAAAATATATCAGAATTAATGCACAATGTGACATACGGTGTAATGGGAAAGTATTGATCCATTATTTAAAAAAGTACGTCGCTCTATGACTTACACATCGCAGAGCATGTATTTGAAAAGAGCAAAAAAGCACCAGACTCTGTTGTTTGACAAATACATTCGTAAAAAATATTGGTGAGAGGAGCTTGGGTGGGGGGGGGAGGGTATGGCAACACCCTCCTTGCAAGGACCTGGGCCTCGTAAGGAAAGGCTCTCACATTGTATATTGTTAGTGTCAATGCATGAAAATAAATAAAAATCAAATGAACAAACATTAAATGAAGCACTGAATTTGAGGCGAAAAATACTTTATTTAAATGCGGTTTGATTGATTATTAAATAAGATTCTTGTGGATACTAATACATTTATGATAATAATTATATTCTTCATTCTTTCTTTGTTTGTTACACACACAAATAAACGTCTACACTCATATTTACAGAAAATTATCAGAGTTATGTGGGTTATCATCTTAACGCTGTAATTTGGCTTCTGCTTTTTTTTCTTAACACTAACCTAGTACATGTTTTACAAAGTGAGCTTTAGTGGATGGTGAGATTATAATGATCTGAGATTCTTAGGTCGGAAAGCATACAAGTTGAAAATTTTGAATATTTGTCACACAGGTTTAAAATTATATCCCTGTTAAGTCAAATGCCTGTTAAGTCTATGCTGTACTGATTATAGTCAGGTCTTGAAAACATAATTGCATAGGAATAAGAAGAGTTTACGTTTTTAGACATGTTCCTTAGATGTGCCGTATAGAGCTGTGATGGCTCTCTTGTTTTTGTTAGATATGTTGTTAAAACAAACCTGGCTCATCAAAGTGCAAAACAAATTTTCAAAGGGTCTGTTACACGAATTAACTTAGAAAACAGCTTTCTAAGTAATTGTTTTTAATACTGATATTGATATTTGGGTGTTTCTTTACTAGCAGATGATGATGGGGTTGGTTCTAGAAATGAGCCAATCATTATTTCCTGAAAACAATTCTTCAAGCTCTCCTGGTTCCAAAATGAGCCCAAAGGCCAAAGCTTCAGTGGTCTGTCTGAATATTATATTAAAAGAGGTCATAGATCATGAAATTTTGCCCGATGAGCTGGCTTTGCAGACCTTTAAGACATTTCTGGTCTTTCTTCCATGTATTTCATTCATATATTTTTTATTACCTTTACAATAGACTATGGATACCTCTGTCTGTATGTATTCAGTTGAGTCCATAGCATTCTACTGTGTGTGTGTGTGCCTGGTACCTCACAGTGTATTAGCATGTCAAGATGTCAATCCTTATCAACTTAAAGTTTTACAATTTTTGTGAATTTGGTGGGTTTAAACCCTTATTAGGCGGTAAAACCAGTCGGTGTCCTCTGAGAAGGTGGTTACTTCAGTTATGCCTTATGAATAATCCTTTTGTGAACTTCTTGATTTAAAAAAACGGTTTGCAGGAGCAGAACTCAATTAATAAACGATACAATTCAGTAACATGGCAGATAAAGAATTGAGTGATTCTAGAAATGACCCATCCAAATTGATCCAATATGCTGAAAAGAACTCTTCATTCAAACTCTCCTGGTTCCAAAAGAGCACCAGAGGTCAAAGTCTTAGAGGGGCGTCTGATTATTGACGATGCTGGAACAGCAGCGTCCAAGGTTTGATAACCAGTAAAAAAAATCTTCACAATGGCGACCTATGTAAAAGACCGAGCCAGTCCGATTGAGATAATTCGATTTTTCAGTTACTTCCCTTGGCATTCGCCACTGCGTAGGAGATTGCTCGTTGATTTTCATTGATAACATTTTCCTAGCAGAGTTGTCGTTCGTGTTGATAAAGGTAAATATCAATAGAACAGCATATCCTGGGGAAACAGATTCAATAAGTGTATCAGAACATTAATTTCAAATTAGTATTTTTACATCCATTTTATTTTTATGGACCAATGAAACAACTATATATTTTTCTCTATTTTGTTTGATATTTGTTCTCGATTTAGTAAATAAATTGCGAATAAAAACATGTAAAATTAACTTTTTACGTCATCACACAACTCAAGAATGCGAACGATTTCAAACCTGCAAATTGTAAACGCTGCACTGCTATGATATATATAGATAAAACAAATTTTTTGTTGCGTAATTTTCCGTCCCGCTAACGCAGTGGTAAGGACGTTCGCTTTTTCACCTTTACGACACCGGTTCGATTCCCGCTGCCGGCGCAATGTTATATTTTGTATGTTTTGTGGTCACCATTCCTGACAGTTGTTTTTTTTACAGAAAATCTCACCCCCCCCCCCCTCGCAGCTTTTGACCATATAAAAAATTAAAAAGTATTTCAGTACAAAACAAATAGCTGGAAATTGCAGCTATCATTCAAAATTCGTCACAACTGTCGTCAATCTAATCTTATTAGGTAAGAGTGCTGGACACACTCCGGGTCCCAACATTATGCAGCCTCAGCGCGGAGGTAACTCATTACCTTGGAAAAACACAAATACACACACTGGGTGCAGCCTAGGCGCGTATAGACTCAAACAAGGCAACAAACTCAAGTGCGGGCACAATCATTTAAAATTTACATATTGAATACGATATTCTAACAGAAATTACACAACCACCTAAGTGTACATACCATGTTTGATATTTCGTTTGATTGTTAGATTTCAGCATATACATGTATAAGGTCATTTCGCTATTTGTTAACTTATCAATATGTTCGTGGGCGAACTCGGATAGTCAAGTGCTCATACGATTGAGCTCACATGGTCCGGCTATGTGCTCATACCTACTTTCGAGAATCATCATGAATGTATTGCCATACTTAATGAACAAGAATGTGACCCGCCTCCCAGTTTCGCTCAATGGGTCAAGTTACCCACGAGTACTACTTCCCCGTACCCCTAAACTTTTTTCGTACCAAAAATGTTTCGTACGCAAAAATTTTTCGTACCAAATTTTTTTTCGTACCCAAAATTTTAGTACCCAAATTTTTTATCGTACCCAAATGTTCGTATCAACATACACAATTGTGGTGATATAGATAAACTTAAATTGATGTTTTATATCCATCCTCTTCAAAAGCATCGTCACACCAGTACTGCCAGTACTTTGATTATAATAAGTGAGATCAACGACCATGATAATTTGGCCTGATGAGCTGGCTTTGCTGACCTTTAAGACATTTCTGGTCATTATTTGCTCCATGTCTTTTACTGATATTCTTGTTACCTTTACGGTAGACTATGGATACCTTTGTCTGTATGTAATCAGTTGAGTACATAGCATTACTCTGCATGTGTGTTTGCCTTGTACCTCACAGCGTATTAACATTTCCAGATGTCAATCCTTAAAAATTGCATAAATATTCCAGTAGTGTGTTTGTTAGTTTAAACCTATTTAATTTAGCTTGATGGCATAGAAAGCCACAGGCTTATTGAAACGCTCTTGAGTCCGTTTCCTGGGCCTAGAACCAGTACTTGGTGTCTTTGGGGAAAATCTAAAGAACACTCCCATTGTTTGGATCGAACTTGTGACCTCCCTGTTGATAGGCAGACACCATATCCATTACACCATGGTGACCTAGTATGTATTTCTTTTGACCTTGCAGTCAAGGATATCCCATGAAAGTGCAACCACTTATTTCTAATGGGGTCCTTTGGTTTTTGCTGAAGAGACAGCAAGCAGAAGAGACAGTATTGGGATACAAGGGATCCGGTTGCGATACCATAGCTCTTTGCGAATAGATCCCTTGGTTCTTTTACGTGCTCAGTGTATAGCACCAATACACGTGAGAATTACCTGGGTTTCATACCAGTACATCTCTAGTTGGGTGGGAAACACTTGAAGCATTTCTGAAATTTCCAGTGCCCCGGCCGGGAATTGAACTGGGGACCTCTGGAATGGTAGACCAGAGTGTTACCACTCGACCACCGCACCACCTTAGTGTGTTTGTTAATCAGGGTCTCTGCTGTGGGTTTGAGTCCCACTGAAAACAGAAAATCATGTAAAAACGTTCTTTGCTTACTTAAGATGGTAGTGATATAGCACAACTGGTGAAAGACGTCGGACCGCGGACAATACGACAATAGGTATATGTAAAATAATACAGACTGTTTTCCGTTTATTTTACTTTGATAGTTTTTTTAACTTTTAAATAAAATGGATTTAAACGGCTATTTTTGCTGGTAATGTAACAAACTCCAAGCGCGAATCTTAAAATCACTGCTTCCGCATAGAAGAAAGTTGGAAGTGAGTTAAGTTGAGGTATAACACAAACATTAATAGGAAATAAGCGCTAATCACTTTCTTTCTGATATGGCTGGAAATTGAACAGAATTTACAAATTTAACAAAAGTAACAAACAGGCATACAACAGCGAAAAATACCTGTTTCGTACGGACATCACCATCTTGATTGTCACTATAAAGGAGGAACTAGTGTTGAATATTGCTGTATAAAATTACTTGTTGTGTAAACAAAATCTAAACCAGGTTTTTTTTAAGAATGTGCGTATACATATTTCAAATATGTACAGATTCTTTCGTGTCTAGCCAGTTGACTTTTATTTGATCATTTACATTGTATTTCGATTCAACACTCTGTCATTGATTTGCGTGTGATGCAGCTAAGAACTGCACAGAAAAAGGCATTCATTATTTTTTATCTAATTGATACAGCTTTTGATCTTTCATCAACACCAACCACAATCTTTTTAGCTCGACTATTATGTATGAAATATATATAGTGGAACTATCCTACTCACCCCGGCTTCGGCGTCACGTTAGCGTGAGTATGCAAATGTTAAAGTTTGCGTACCACCCCAAATATTTTCTATGTCCCTTGTTATATTGCTTTAATAATTTGCATACTTCTTTACCAACATGACAACACCCTATTAACAAGAGCAGACATCTGTATCAAGCATTTTGTAAGAATAATGGCCCTTTTTTCACCTAGAATATGCAAATATTGATATACTGTGAAACCATTATTAATCGTCAGGCATTAATTTTCATAAATTTCGTCAGTCGACCGATCGGCGAATTTAAGATCCTAACGAACAATCATGCTTTATGTTTGAACAAAAACAAACACTAAGTTGAACAATATTTTAAAACTTTACCGTAGACATGAGGCATTAAATTCCAACATAATCAATGCACACATTCACTGCTGTTTCGTAATCAAGATTAATCCGGTTTTGACACAAAGGGATGTAGATTACACAAGGTACTTAACTGACACGTAACACTTCTTTAAAACGCGTGTGCAGTACAGCTGTATCGAATGCGTTGACTTCGTTTATGTAGAATGGTAATGAATTAGCGCTAATTGTTTATAACTTTATTACCCATTAGGTGCATTGTGTTTTCCAGGGGTGTTGCATATCCGCCATCACAAAAGACAATTAACCAAATGAAAAGATGACGATGTGTGATCAACATGCGTATTTATCACAAATTAATAAAGAATATTTTAACTGCTGTTTGTTGTTTGATTGTTTGCGTTTAACCACACTTATTACTATTTTATATGTATCAATTTATTTATTTTTAAGTTATTGACATTATTGATTTATATACCGGTAGTTTACTTAAGAAATAATTCGTGTACGTTATAGTTTGTTGTCGAATAACCCACGGCCGAAAGTTTAGATGCGTAGGGATTAAATCACGAGTGCGAAGCACGAGTTATTTGAAACCACGCATCTAAACTTCCGGCCATGGGTTTTTCGACAACAAACTATAACATACAAGAATTATTTCGATTCTAACACGGTTTTTACTAAAGACGTATACAATGTATCTTATTCTCTTGTATACTATTTTATGTGAAGTTCTCTCATAAATACGCCCATAGTTTGTTGTCGAATAACCCACGGCCGGAAGTTCTTTGTTTATATGAAATTTGGCACGTGCCGTGTTAGAAATTTTAAGAACAAACACACACATAGAGTTTATAATTTTAATGTTGATATCAGAATAAAAAAGCATTTTATTTGAAAAAAAACACTTAACAAACTGGAACCTCTTTCGTATAACACAAACAGTTTTAAAACGGTATTGACAGCATTTTAATAAAAATCATACCAACTAGAACACATACCCAAGAAAATAAACAAAAGTGACTAGTTTGATTTGCTTGCAAAAAAATACTTCATTTCATTTAGACTGCAAAAAAACAGGAAACAACATTGTTTCATCAACACAACATGGACATTTTTTTTTTAATCAGTCCAGCTTTAAGACTAATTGGCAATTGACTTCGTTGTTACAAACACTCGTTAACGGTTATTCGATCCCACTTGTCCGCTAATCATAACAATGAACGTGTGAATGGCATACATTAAGAGGGTACATGACTGTCCCTTGATAACAAAAGACTAGTTAATTGGCATGTGACAAACAGGCCCCACCTCCTGCAGTGACTCTCAAGTGTTGCCGCATTCGTACCACCATTTTTCGCAACTGCAATTGATCGCGAATATGTATTACACACAAATCGGATAGTGACTGACGCATTTTTTTTTAATTCAAAATCAGAAATCGGCGAATTTAAGTGCTGACGAAATCGTCATTTTTATAAAAATGACGAAATTTTGTGCTGTCGAAAATAAATGGTTTCACAGTATCTATGTTAAAGTTTGCGTACCACCTCAAATATTTTCAATGTCCCTTGACATATTGCTTTCATATTTTGCAAACTTCTTTATCAATATGAACCCAATCGTTTAGGTTTCGAAAAATGCTCATAACATATATGTCGCTTCAGATAGCAACTTGATATTTGGCATGCATGTGTTTCTTATGGAGCTGCACATTTTAAGTGATGAAAGGTCAAGGTCATCCTTCAAGGTCAAAGCTCAAATATATGGCTTCAAAGCGGCGCAGAAGGGGGCATTGTGTTTCTGGCCAACACATCTCTTGTTGATTCATATACTTGTTACCTTTACAATAGACTATGGATACCTCTGTCTGTATGTGATCAGTTGAGTCCATAGAATTATACTGTGTGTGTGTGTGTGTGTGTTTCTAGTACCTCACAGCGTTTCAAAATGTCCAGATATCAATCCTTTCAGTTAAAGATTTCAATACCTCTATCTGTATGTAATGTGCTTCTAGTGTGTGTTTGTGTGCCTTGTACCTCACAATTTCTTAACAGTAAATGTGTCTGGTACCTCACAGCGTTTTAATATTTCTGAATATCATTCCACATACATCGCATATACATGTACATTAC
This sequence comes from Dreissena polymorpha, assembly GCF_020536995.1. NCBI lineage: Eukaryota > Metazoa > Mollusca > Bivalvia > Myida > Dreissenidae > Dreissena > Dreissena polymorpha. The sequence continues at coordinate 2,895 of NC_068360.1, read as the reverse complement.
AGCAGTGTGTTTGTTAACAAGGGGTTCTTTCTGCTTTGGGTTTGAGTCCCACTGAATACAGAAAATCATGTAAATGTAGGGTATATGCTTACTTAAGATGGTAGTGATAAAGCACTACCAGTATTCCCAGAAACAGAGGTAATGTAAATGGTGTGTATGTATATCTGTGAAATGAAGTGCAAGAGCTAAAGCACATTAAAAGCCAAATACAAATAATTTGTCACAGTTGACAGAGAGTGCTTTATTTCATACAGATAATGATGATGATGATGATGATGATGATGATGATGAGTTCGAAGAAGCTGGCTTTGAACCTTCCAGTTCTAAAAATGCCGAAAAGGACTCATCTACAGGCACATCTTGTTTCAAGAACAGACTAGAAAGTGCAAGTTAAGGGATACGGCTGGTTTTATAATAAATGATCAGCTCTTTTGCGGGTTTTGTGGAGATTTGTTTGTGATTCCTTATCAGCTTACTTAAAAAATTACATTTTGGTGAATACCTCTATCTGTATTTAGTGTGTTTCTAGTGTGTGTGTGCCTCGTACCTCACAATGTGTGAACAGTTAATGTTATATTACACCTTTGGATTGCATTACTGAACTTTTTGATTACAATGATTAAATGCTGTGCGTTTTTATCCTTATTATGTAGTACAACCGGTTGGTGGTCTCTGAAAAGGTAGTTACTTCAGTTATGACTTATGAACAATAATTTTGTGAACTGCTTAAAAAAACATGTTTATCTGTTTGGAGGTGCAAAATCCAATTGATTCAATATACAATACATTGACATGAGATGTTTCTTTTCTGGAAGATGTTGACGGGCATTATTCTAGAAAAGAGCCATCATTCCAGTATGCTGAAAACATCCCCTCAAGCTCTCCTGGTCCTAAAAATGAGCACCAAAGGCCAAAGTGTCAGAGGTGGGTCTGATTATAATATTAAATAAGGTCAAAGATCACGACAATTTGGCCTGATGAGCTGGCTTTGCAAACATTCAAGACTTTTCTGGTCATTATTTGCTCCATGTTTGTAAGTCATATATTTGTTTCCTTTACGATAGACTATGGATACCTCTGTATGTATGTGTTCAGTTGAGTACATAGCACTCTACTGTGTGTGTGTGTGTGTGTTTCTAGTACCTCACAGCGTTTCAAAATTTCCAGATATCAATCCTTTCAGTTAAAGATTTCAATACCTCTATCCGTATGTAATGTGCTTCTAGTGTGTGTTTGTGTGCCTTGTACCTCACAATGTCTTAACAGTAAATGTTATATTACAACTTTGAATTGCATTACTGCTTTTTTGGACCACAATAAGTAAATGCGGTGGGTATGAACCCAACTTAAGCCTTAAAACCAGTCTTGGCCTCTGACGTTGTTAATTCAGTTATTACTTATTTATGATAATTTTTATTAACTGCATGCTTAAAAAAAACGTTTGCAGGAGCAAAACCCAATTAATTACAGAAAAAATACATTAACAAGGGATGTTTCTTTTTTTGCAGATAATGATTGAACTGATTCTAAAAATGAGCCATCCAGTATTGGTGAAATCGTCTCCTTCAAGCATTCCTGGTTTCAAAATCAGCATCAAGGCCAAAGAGTCAGAGGTGAGTCTGATTATTATAATAAATGAGATCAAAGATCACGATAATTTGGCCTGATGAGCTGGCTTTTCAGACCTTTAAGACATTTCGGGTCATTATTTCCTCCATGTCTTTGATTTATATTTGTGTTTTTTTTACAATAGACTATGGATACCTCTGTCTGTATGTGTTCAGTTGAGTACATAGCATTCTACTGCGTGTGTGTGTGTGTGTGCCTGGTACCTCACAGCGTTTCAAAATTTCCATATGTCAATTCTTATACATTGCATATACATTACAGCAGTGTGTTTGTTAACCAGGGTCTCTGGCTGCTGTGGGTTTGAGTCCCACTGAATACAGAAAATAATGTAAAAATCTAGGGGTGTCTGCTTACTTGAGATGGTAGTGATAATCACTACCGGTATTCCCAGAAACAGAGGTTTTGTAAATACATGTAAGATGTTTTGTTTATCAGTGAAATGCAGTGCAAGAGGTAAAAACTTAATGATAGGCAAATACAAATACTTTGTCACAGTTGACAATGAGTGCTTTATTTCATACAGATAATGATGATGATGATGATGACGAAGAAGCTGGCTTTGAACCATCGAGTTCTGACGGTGCGGAAATGGACTTGGCTACAGGCACATCTTGTTTCAAGAACAGACAAGAAAGGGCAAGCTTAAAGGGTAAGGCTGGTATTATAATAAATGACCAGCTCTCTTTGGTTGTTGTGCAGATTTGTTTGTGATCCCTTACCAACTTACTTAAAGAATTACATTTGTTTAATACCTCTATCTGTATGTACTATGTTTCTAGTGTTTATGTGACTCGAACCTCACAATGTCTGTACCGTAAATGTTATATTAAACCTTGGATTGTATTAATGCACTTTTTTACCACAATAACTAAATCCTGTGGGTTTCAACCCTTATTAGGCTGTACAACCAGTTGGTGGCCTCTGAAAAGGTTGGTTAGTTCAGTTATGACTTATGAATGATATTTTTATGAATTGCTTGTTTAAAAAAAATGTAAAAAACAGTTTGGAGGTGCAAAATCCAATTGATTCAAGATAAAATTCATTTACATGGGATGTTTCTTTTCTGGCAGTTGACGATGGGAGTGTTTCTAGAAATGAGCCATCCAGTTGTGCTGAAAACAACTCCTCTTCAAGCTCTCCTGGTTCCAAAATGAGCACCAATAGCCAAAGTACAGAGGTGGGTCTGAATATAATATTTAATGAGGTCAAAGATCACGATAATTTGGCCTGATGAGCTGGCTTTGCAGACCTTCAAGACATTTCTTA